>NC_056741.1:551881877-552094377 GCF_019279795.1 Protopterus annectens | reverse complement strand
AATATATGACTGGTGCTTTGCAAAGGAATGCCACTCAAAAGATATGGAGAACATGGCAATTATAGTTTACTCTCCTTTAAGTCAAAGAAGGACTTCCTTTATGCTGTATGTATTATTTCTTTATTACTTTTTTCTGTGAATTGCATGAGGGTAGTTTTTTATTATTATTCACTTATCTTGCCCCGGGATTCATGAAGCTTGCACCAGGCGCACACATAGCGTAGGTGTTATAACGCCAAATATGGCCGCCGAGCGATTCAGGTACGATCTAATTCCATGTGCACTACCGGCGTACGCCAGATCTGCGCAGCCCCCGGTGTAGATATGCAAATCACCCCATGTGCAGTGTTGCACCATGCAAATGAAGGCATATAGCAATTCATGAAGTGGTGCAGGCATAGCGTAAGCCCACGGAAATGTAAACCAAAAAACACGGTTTACATTTTCCTAAACATAACATCGGAGCTATGGAAGAGGGCCAGACCCAGGTATCACAACGTGAACATATGCCAATGGTGAAATACACAGCCAATGGCATAAGAAAAGATGCACAACACGTAAATAAAAACATTTAATGTCATGTCCACAGTAACGCACAGCAGAATCGCAGGACATGTGTGCGGAAGCTGTAACATAAAGAAATAATATAAAAATGTCATAAAATCGCAACATAATAGAAATCAGGTTTACAGCATAACACACAATGGTAGGCATGGAACACCACAACCAAGGTGCAAGGGTTGCTAAGGGCTTGCGATAGTGTTCGGCGCGGTAACTATGAATTAGTAGTCAATGCCATGCAAATGAGGCAGATAATACTGAATCGCAAATGTCCCGCCGAAGGAAGGTTGTACCATCCAGCACAGTGGTATAACACCGAGGAGTGGCTCAGAGGAGATACATGACATCAGCAGAGGGTTGTGCCACTGTAGCACTAAGCACATTGGAGCATTGCAAATCTGGCCTGTCCGTTGCTAAGCAAAGCTGCAGGATAGGGGTGGGGAGGAATCGTTTAGCTGAGAGCACACATGGTGGCCAAAAGCGCATGTGTAAAAGGATGAAAACGTGCCCAAAACCCAGTAATCGGATGCACGCGCCGCAAACAATAGCAGAAACTGGAAGGTCAGGGGAAGGAAAGGAAATGCGGAAGTAGGATAATTGGAGTACTAATGAGCAATCAACACCAATCAACCCACGAAGGCCAATCGACGGCAGCTGACAAGTCCGCTTGCAGAAACCTGCAAAACAGGATAGGGGAGGCATGTGAATGCAAAGAAAGGAGGGGAGATATTGGATTGCAAAGATAGGAGACCTGACACAGCAGAGCAAAGCAAACCGACAGCAGACCGGCAGTAGCACACATAACGCAAGATACGCCAGGTCCAGGAAAGCACAAATGAAAGTAGGCTGCAGAATCCACGCCAGAAAATGGAGGTGCAACACGCAGAAATGTAAAGGGAAGGTCAAGAGGTAATCCACGGCAGGCAAATGTAATTCAACACCAAAGGCACCACAATAGTAGTTCCGGCAGTAAAACACATAACATAACCTGTTGCTACGAACGTACATACACACCCCATGACATCATCGGTGTTCACAGCACAATAGTATAAAGTGTGTAAGCACCCAACACACACCTGTGTATTCCCAAACAACGCACCATAGGTGTAAACACACGGGGAACTTTTAAAATGTACATGTAGGGAGCTGCCATAGCTGTGATTCATCAGCATGTGTTAGAGACTGACGGTGTTGTGGAGGATGATGCCGACAACCACCGCAGGCCTCGGAGGAGAAGGAGAGTGTTCAGACCAAGGGTAACCTGCCAGGGGCTACATGACCTGGAGATAGTAGAGTGTTACAGGGTGGACAGGGACATCTTACAGCAAATAGTGGAGCTGTGCCGGCCACGCCTGAGAACCAGAAACAACAGAGGGGAACCCATACCAGTGGACACGAAGGTATGTGTAAGCCTGCGAATACTGGCCACAGGTACCTTTCAAAGGCCAACTGGAGATATAATGGGTATCTCACAGGCATCAGCATCCAGGGTACTACACCAGTTCCTGGATGCCATGTTACCACATGCCAATGAGCAGATATACTTTCCCAGAACTCAGGAGGAGTTGGCCAGCAATATGCGTCACTTCCACCGTGTGGCACAATACCCAGAGGTACTGGGTGCGATAGACTGCACGCACATACAAATCAAGTCACCACCCAGTGAGCAGGGTATGCGCTACATAAACTGCAAGGGATTCCACTCCATCAACTGCCAGGTCATGTGCAATGCCCAGGGCATTATCATGGAAGTGTGTGCTGGCAGCCCTGGAAGCTACCATGACTCCTATATCTGGCATGCCTCACAGCTGTATCAGGTATTTGTCAGGGGGGACATCCCACATGGCCATCTCGTGGGGGATGCTGGCTATGCACTGGAGCCGTGGATGATGACTCCCATCAGAAATGCACACACACCCATGCAAGAACGCCATAACGAGGCACACGCACAAACCGGAATCATCATAGAGCGTGTGTTCGGGATGCTGAAATCACGGTTCCAGTGCTTGGATACATCTGGTGGAGCCTTGCAGTACTCTCCAGGCACGTGTGCCCACATCGTCATAGTATGTGCCATGTTACATAATATAATCCTGTGTAAGCAGCTGCAGCAGGGACAAAATGGTGAAGGCCCTCATAGCCCACCGCAATTGCCAAGGCCAGTACAGGCACAGAGGGATTCAGACCATGAACACACTGTGCCAGCCCCAGTAGGCAGATGGAGGCATGCCCAATATGCCTACGCCTTGGCAAAGAGGGAACGTATAGCACATACACTGACCATGTAGGCCTCTACGGACTGACACCTCTCCACCTGCACACACAGTAAAATGGATGGCACACAAACATGACCACCTGTAAATTGTAATGTACAGGTGGCCCAATGTGTGACTCTTACATAGGCAGCCCTCAAACATTGTAAACACCACAGCCAGTGCAACACGGAATGCCAACACCTGAACAGTACATGAGTCTTACAGCATATGGTGGTGCTGTGTGCCTGTCACGTTCCCCACCAGATATAGATATATATATATATATATATATATATATATATATATATATATATATATATATATATATATATATATATATATATATATATATATATATATATATATATGTACACATATGCATATATATAATACAGATAGAAAGGGCAGTAGAGGGATATATGGTGATATAGATGGATTCAGCGATATCTGCAAATATGATAGATAGTTCAACGACATTCATAACATCTTGGAGGTACAAATAAATAGGATACCGCCAACCATGGAATGTGTAACATACCGACATGCGTAACCACGAGGCTGAAAGACCGATAGAACACAGTACCGGAACAGTACATCTGCGAGTAATTGTATGATGATATGAAGGGACGGTTAGTCACCGCTGACGGTGTCGCGGTCCATGTAGGTAATGTGTTCAACTGTGTCTGTGAGTGCCGTAGTCTGTGTAAGTGTGCGTTGAGGGTGCCGTGTGCGTTTCTGTGTGACTGTAATGTGTGTGTGTCCGCAAAATGTGTATGTTGGTGCCAAGTCAGAGGCAGACCAGTATGGTAGGTGTGGGTATAGCTAGCCGTAGGCATACGGTTACTACCTGTACCACAGTAGGAGGGACATCCCCACCCTGGGCAGGCGTGTCCTGACATAAAACAGTACAAAGGGCAAATGTCCAAGATGGTAGGACATAAATATGTCCCATATATAATGTAACAGTCGTATTTAATAGTTATGCCTGTATATAAGAAACTTAAATGTTACATGCAATATGATAAGTATCCAAAGTCACAACAATAGGTATGTAGTGAGGATAAAAGTATGTGCTACCTGTGTACTGACCGTGGCTATGTGTTGGCCTGTAAACACTGCTTTGTGTCCCGCAAGTGTCCAACAATGACCATATGATAAGGTGGCAACCCATGGCAAACAGGCTCTTTTAACAACACAACCACAATGACTGCAAATATCTGGGACAGAAATACAAGGGATAGCTGTCACCTACACATATCCCCTGATATATCACTGCAATTACGGAGGTATACAAGTAGCAAGCTCACCTGCAGACGATATAGAAACCAATTAACAATGGCCCAACGTACAATCCCGTAACATAAGTCTACTAACTGTTAGCTCTCTAATCAGGGACGGAGCCCACACACATATATACAGATTATGTAGAAATGCAAGGCCCACAAACCGTATAAGTTACGTACAATCACCGACAGCCCCCACACTAGAAACTGAAGCAATACAAACTGTAATAGCAGCACAAACATCCAGTCAGTCAATTACATCTGCAGAACCCTCAACATACCATGTGAGAGACACAATTAAAGGCGACATGCAATATTGCAGGCGTTGTATAATGGAACAAACAGCCATGTTACAGGTATTGATTGCAATACTCTGTTAACAGACGTCGGGATGACAGGTACACCCATATGTTGAACCAAATACTCTACCTGTCACACACACACTCCATGGGGGACATGAATCCAAACTATACTTGTCTCCATGCATAGCAGTTGCAGTTACTCATAACAAAACACAATACAGACCGTCTCCCCGAAGGCAGGGCAAATAGGCAATGCCCAAGTGGAGAATCAAATTATACCCCACTGTCGCCGTGTAATTGGTGAATGGAGTAGCTGCACAGCTGATATGCAAGTAATTAGTCACTCAGGAACACCAATTGGCAGGAAGAATCCACATGTTTCAGGTATCAACGTATATAAGGATGACTTGCCAGACATTCAAACCGTAAGCTCATACCAAAAAACAGTTGAAACACTGTGAGAGAGATAGAAACGAAATGCCATGACGACAACTAGGTATGTAGAACACCCGATATGTAAGGTTATGTATAGCATGATCTGTATTAATTAGTTTTACTGTATGTATAGCCTGGTTTGCATTAATTAAACGTGTCCGCAATGCATAAAGTGGGGAAAGGTATTGATGTAGTGATGTCTTGCTGAGCATACTAACGCTTGTAGAATCTGTGCGTCCAGCAGTGGGACACAAGGTACACAGCACATACACCAGAAGAGATGCTACATGAGGCCATTAAACAGAACAATGCCATACAACCCGCCGTCAGTGGTAGGGTATGTCCAACAAGGACGTGCCATAGCAGGGGATAGTATATGTTGATATACTGTCACAGCGCGCATGTGTATGGGTAAATAACATTAATGACATATGTAAGGTGATCCCGCTGAGCAAGTATGCTTTGCATTATGGGATACTACGTGAAATATGTGTAATGTATAGTATTATAGGTAGATATGACAGATATTCTACACAGCATAACAGGCATATCATGCATACCACAGGTACCGTCTATTGGTATGTACAATAACAGGATACATATGGCCTGTAGGTATGGGACATAGTAATAGCATGATAGCTAATCTAAATGGAAGGGCTACCAAGTAACCATGCACAAAGGACATGTAATAGCTGCACAGGTGCATAGTGGGGTACTATGCAGTCTGTCAAGTCCATGTGTAAGCACAACTACAGTGTTCACACTAGTGGCACCTCTCCAGGGTAGTGTCCTGTGAAGAGCAGAGCCAGGTGTCACCTGCACCATTGCACAGTACAGCCACTGCAGTGATCTCAGGCCTACATGTGTCTCCCAACCACCAACGGAGGTATCACATGAACAGTGCTACTGAGTGTCCCTGCGTGATGTACAGAGGACTTATGTTCCACAGCATGGTGAGTGTCCTGTTTGGGAATGTAACCCAGAAGCACATCCCACTCATTGTGGCGTGTGTGCACATATCCATGAGCATGTTGCTCACAGTGGCCTCTGCTTATCTTGCGTATGAGGAGTATATCCATCAATAATGTTGTGGACATGGGCCCTGTCTGATCAGCAGAGGTCACCCCTGAGTATGTAGTATGCAAATGTGTACAGATGTGGTGTCCGTAGTGCAGCCGCATATTTAAACTGTTGGAGCTCAGTAAACATCATGGCGTGTTAATGTTGTGGCATGTAAAGCTGTAGCTGTTGTGTAAGGTACACCCTAAATGGGGTGGTGTACCCTTGAATGTGTGTAGATGTCTTGAGTTCAGAGGTACAATGGGTGCCTATTTACCAGTTACACACCCAGTACAGATAGGTGTGGCCACATAGGAGGATATCCACGCGACAGTGGCAATACGGTAACCACAGGAGTGGGTGCGACATATGTGTGTCTTGCAAACATGTACAATGTGATATGTATGTAGGGGACTACCATCCATGTGATAGTCAGTGGGTGAATGGTGTAATGCAAAGGTGATGTGCATGCACCTTGTGTCATGCAGCTTGATGCCATGATAGTCTTATTATGTATCTGTCACAGCAACACCCGTATGGTTGGAGTCAGTATCAGCTGGTGGAGCAATCATGGCGCTTGGTATGTAAGGGTTCTAAAGCTAGGCAGGGAAAGTCCCCTGTGCCATCCTGTTCTGCAGGGAAGCATATACTTAACATGAGGGGCCTTATGACTGAGGGCTGTGGTATGCCAAAGTACCTGACATGTAGTAGGTACTATGGTATGCTGGCCTCACTGTGTGCCCTGTCCATGAGCCACATAGCATAACATCCTGAGACACAGGGTACAATGTGCAGGTGGATGTGTATGTTGTCAATACCAGAATGGGGAATGATGCTGAAAGGCAATGAGAGGACAATGTAGGATGTGTAGACTCCCGTACCATCAGCAACTGCCCTGGTAACTGTATGAAAGGAGTCCGCCATGTGTAGGGGCCATGCTCTGGCCTTAACAAGCCCAACCCAGGTGGCAGCAGAGGACGGGAGACCAACAATGTCTCTGAGAATAACGTCCTTGACGATGTGCCCCATAGCCACGCAGAACAGTCCAGTCAGGTGTGTAAGACTATAGTCCCACTCGTGCAATGCGGTGCCACCTGTGTGTAGTGTGATAAATGCTGCTGTGTGCCATTCAGGATCTACAATGTCTGAAACAAGGCTATTACTGAATATGGTGGCCTAGTGGGGAGACAAGTAATTCAGAGGTTGGTGGACATCACAGCCTGGGACGTTGGAAGGTGACATGGGGCCAGTGTCCCAGGACACATAGAGTGTAGGTCAGTACTGTGTAGGTGTGACCACAGGGAC
The DNA here is from genome assembly GCF_019279795.1 of Protopterus annectens. Lineage (NCBI taxonomy): Eukaryota > Metazoa > Chordata > Ceratodontiformes > Protopteridae > Protopterus > Protopterus annectens. Next base: position 552,087,177 of record NC_056741.1, on the reverse strand, counting down.
ACCACAATGTTCATGTATGGATTGCGGCCCTGTAGTGAGTGAGAGTGTGTACTGTCAGCATTGAATCCATCCTCCAGCATGTTGCCAACAATACCTGGGTCTGCAATGTTCCTGATTGACTGTTGTATGTGTCAGCAGATGTGGGTGTCGCCATCGAATACTGACATACCACCATAATGCCTGGTGGTACACCCCGGAATGTGTGGCAGTCATGTTTACGTAGCTAGTCTTGGAGTATGTGATGAGGGACCCTGTGGCCCCACCACGGCTGACCAGTGAGGCACCCCACACATGGGAATGTACACCACTGTGCAACAGCCTACACCTGTTGTTGTACATCATATGTCCGTGGAACATGACCACCAGAGTGGCGTCTGTTATCTGGTGTGTACCATCATGGCTCTGTGTGGAATAGCATGATCCATGCAGTTGTGTACATGCTAATTAAGTGCACTGGGGTATGTTTCAGCATTTGTATGTGCATTGTCCATCTGCACGGGTGTCATGATGTTAACAACCGCTATCAGCAGACGTCTGTAGTAGGTGTAGTAGTACACGTGTACTGTGTATGCTGTGATGGGTGTGTTGCCGGGATGTGGCTAACAAGGTAGATTAGCATATGTTTGGAATCCACCAATGAGGGGATAACCCTGGGTGTGTAACACCAGTCACATGGTGGTAGTGTTCATGCCAAGGGTAATGTAGGTCTTGGAGGTGGTGTGTATGTGTTGATCCAGCAGAGTGGAGGGTATGACTCATGGATGTGTTGGTACATGAGCAGCTATCCCAGTGAAGTGTGGGGTAGTATCAGTCACACATCAGTAGTAGCTGAGGCCCACTGTCCACTATACCACCATAGAAGGTATGTTACCCGTTGGGTATGATGTTGACTCTGTCGCATGTTACAATGTGTATAGCGGTCCCGGACACAGTTAGTTGCACGTGGAGCACCTCTGATGCATTGTGCTAAGCAACTTGCCAGGATGTGTGCAAAACATAGTGGGATATGGGAACCCCTCAGCTGTGGGTGTGCCGGTCCAGGTATGTGCCTGGAAGGTATGGTCCGTCTATAACCTGTCATTGCAGGTGTGCTCTGCAGAGCCTACAGACAGGTCCCAGTCACTGCAGAGATGTTGGAGTGGTGCATTATAAGGTGTGCCTTGCCTGCGTGCGTCACAGGGGAAGATGCAAGCAGTGTGTCATATGACCCCATGTCGCACATGCCAGTTACCGCCCTGCTGGTGACAGTTATTGGAAACTGTGCAGGACAGGCAGTATAGCAGCAGCAAGAGCCTAGCATGTGAGCTGTACTCCCAGGGCTGACAGGTGCAAGTCATCTGTGCCACAGCATTGTGTTTGACCAGGACAGTCATAGCGGACAGATACCACTTGCCTGTGGAATGACAATAGGAGCATAGGCAACTGTTGAAGTGACACAGTCGGTCATTGTACAGTGGTATCGTGTCTGGACGAATGCAAAATGCTCCCCAGGGCTAGGCCCACACCCTCAGGGCTATAAGACTGGTGAGCTATTACATGTCCCTGCACACGTAGTCTATGAAGTGGCATCACAGGGCAGTCACACTAACATGGCAAATGACAGACATATCGTACCTGGTGAGGTGTGGCATGGGTGCATAGGTTAGGTTGCAGAAGCAGTTACCCGACAGCAAGATGTAAGCGACTAACGCCTTGTGTAGCCTGCTGTGTGGAACTGCAGTGTGACACCCTACAGAGTCAGCTATGACTGGTGTGTTGTGAATGTTATAACACACTATTGGCTGTATGTGGTGGGCACACATGAGTCTGTGGGCTATAAGCTGGTGATGTTGTCTTCCATGATGGGGGCTACCTCTGGTGCCTACAGTGAGTATGGAGACGTACTGCACAGGTTGTCCTCGTAGGTGTGGCCAGTGGTGTAGATTATGTGAGACTATGTGATGGGTGGGGTGTGTTGCGAATGTTACACATCCCCAAATGACTGTCAGCTGCAGTCAGGGATGGCAACAGCATTACCCCCTGCCATAGCTGTCAGCCTCCTGTCCCTAAAATGAGGAACATTAGCCCTCATGCAGTGTAAGAAATGGGTGAAACGTGGAACACTTACAACTGGCTTACTAACAGCGTCAATTAGGAAGGGCACATGATGGCTAAAATAGGCTGGTCTTACGTATAAAACAGATATTCCAATGAATTACTATGATTCTCATCTATCTTGCCATGGCTAGCAGGTAAACTATGTACAACAATGAATGTGTGACAGACCCTTCCAATGTGGAACCTTGAGGAACATGCACCTTTTAGAACCCCAAATGAGGTACGTTCCCATAATGAGGTACACCTGAGAGCTAGGGGCCCACCACGGCTGCAGACGTGCATCCCCCACAGGCTGTAGTGCCGTATGTTGGGAAGTGAGCATTGAATGTGTACATGTGACAATTGCTCTATTGCCACATGTATGACATATCCTTCATATAGACAGGCAGTAGCACTGGTACGTGACAGTTGGACATGCCTGCATATACAACCATGTCCCACAGGATATGTGTGTTACGTGTGTACAACAGCTGTTGTACCTTAAGCAAGCTGGGAAGTGTAGGACAGCCACTATACCTGTGGGAAATGGTGTGGAATGGGCGCTATAGTAATCATTAGGTCATGACATGCTCACATGTTCTGAACAAGTGCCTAGCATGACCATACAATACAGATAGGGTGTTGGACAATATCAACCCACAAGTGGTGATGACAGTCATTTAGGGTGGCACCACAATATAACCCTGCTGAGTATGGTGTGCATGTCCATGAACCATTAGCACTGTAGATGTTAGCAGTACAGATGTACAAGATAGCATGGATATTTGATTACAAATACCTTTGCATGTCACAGGTGTGTTCTACCAATGGCCTGTTGACAGACCCACAACTACAAAAGGTGCAAGAGTGACATGTGCACAGCACATCTGTGCCAGATACAGTAGAACAGGGTTAATGTGTTGTACCCCACCCTCATTGTAGCCCATACCACACACACAAATGTTAGGCATCTGTGTATGTAAGGTTGTGAATGGCCATGACCTATCAGTTTAGCTGTGTCAATGTTGTGAACAACATACAGAATGGGCTGTGTGTGTGAGGTGTGTGACATATGTGCACAGTCTGATGGATGATACCAGCAGTGTCACCGCTAGGTAAACATCCCTGTACCCATAAACTGCTACCTAGGCTGTGGTCAACATTATGGACTCTGTGTAAGGGATGGTGCTGTGCAATGCACCCCCGACATGGTGACATCTCCAGGCCCCTTAGGTAGTCATATGAGGTACCCATGTCATGTCAGGGTGCCATCCATGAGCACGGAGATCAGTGGCCAGGCATATACAGCACTGTGGTGACCAATATTGGATCACATACCACCTGTAAGGGGTAATGGCTATGCATGGATGTGCGATAACAGCCTTCACAATCCACACCTCCACTATGCAGCATGCCATCTACCTTGCAGAAGGACATTTGCTACACCATGATGATGGACATGATACATGTCCATATCCTGATCTATATGACATATGTCATGGACAGCCACCGTCCTAATACTAGGATCGCCACAGGCTGGACAGATCCCTGTGCCATATATGTGACATACTCCCACCATACCATGCAACCCTGTCCATCAAAGCTGCAGATGTCATCCCAGTCATACATGGTGTGATGGCCGCATGGTAGATGTACTATCAACTGACTGGATCAGTAATGTGGCACTGATGCAGCTTGCGGTGGCACAATGGCCATCTGTAACAGCGTGGAAACTGTGCCCGCACATGCTATGGTTGATGACCATCCCTGCGAATGTCGTCTGACTATCCATTGTCCCATGTCTATCACATGTGTAATACAGGCAATCCGTGTCAGGATGTTGAACAGTTGTACAGTGCTGTGTAGATGTATATGGCAAAACACATGCATGTACAGGTGTCCATGCGTATGTGTGCATTGTCACTGCTCAAGTCCATTCCGGCTGTGTCTGTGTTGATATGTGACATATACACAGCATCCAGGTCAACAGTAGTACCGAGGACACATCGAGGCATGTGAAAATAGGTAAGAACACAAGTGCAGGCAAATAGACATGCCCACAGCAAGACAGCATTTACATGGAGTATGAACACTGCAATGAGGTGACACACATATATGGTGATGATATCCAATGCATAATGGGTGTGACATGTGTGACACAAACACGTCAGTCATGTCAGTGTCATGGTGCTTTGCAAAGATAACTGTGCAGATGCAGTAGATGTCATGGAAATGTATGTGCAGCAGTATCTCTGTACATCTCTGAAACTGTGACCTGTCACCATCATTATGTTTTACAGATAATGCCCTGTACACGCCTCCCAGCATACACCTGCCAGGAGGATGATGTCCTCATCCCACAGCTCCATGACAACTATGACTTGTTGTTCAGCCATGTGCCACAGCATGCCCAGCAGCGGGATGACCTGTGGCAGGATCTACGCAGGAGGGTGAACGATGTGGGTGGCCATAACCGCACCTACCAGCAGGTGCGCAGACATTGCATGGACCTGATGAAAAACAGCGTGCCACTGCAATTGCCAGGGAACAAGGTGGAACAGGTGGTGGGCCACCAACCCAGCCCCTACTCACACACACACGAAGGAGCTACTGGCCAGTCTGGGGACACGCAGGGAACAGCATCCAGAAACACTAGCTCCCATCGTGGAGGTGGGTGTCTCCCAACTAATGAGCCTGGAGTTGCCTGGTAAGTCAGTAATGCACATATGGCTATTATATCCCATGTAGTTGCATGTGTCACTGTACATAATGTAAAGTAACAACATATGCCAGGTATGTGGACACACATGCTGCATACTACAGTATGCTACGTTGTGTATGCACACATGTGCATACTATATGCTATTACACAGGTGAATGTATGCACATGCACAGTGCAACCTGTGGCTGTCATACAGTCATGGATAATGTTCATACTGGTGTGTCACCCCTATACAGGTACCTCTGGCGTACCGCACAGACATGGGTCCATTGCAGGTGAGACTGTCATCAGTATCAGGCATGTTACAGTGTAGATCTATTTGCCATGTGGCCAGTTAACACTTGCACACCTGATGTTTGTTCCAGTCACGATATGCAGGTCACACCACTGTGCATTCACACACGCCACCCATGTGCAATATATTCACACGTAATGATACACAGACTTGAAACCACAGTACTTGTCATTGCGACATGTGTGGTCAGCTGTGCATACAACAGTGGAGGTGTTCCACAATGGAGGCATATGTAGTATGCATTGGAACAACATGTGTAGTACGCACACAGTACCACACAGTGAACTGTGATATGGGCAACCCACAAGTGTCACCATTGTGTCATATGCCCCTGCATCGGGTGCACACATTGTGATGTGCCACCTGACATGTCCCAGACATGTAGTGTTTTGTCTGCAATATTGTCACACTATCACATGACCTATACCCCACATACCAAACATACAACCCGTTGTCTGCATAGCCCTGTGGATTGTGACATATCTGACATGTATGGGTGTATGTCATATGGGACCACACAGACATGTCGAGAAGATGCCCATCACATACAATTGGCCACCACATGTGCACACATGGCCATGGGGGATGGCCAGAGACATGTAGCCACACAGTACATGGGATGTGTATACACCCTGTTGCACATTGTCCACACATGGTCCAATTATAGCCTTAGTTGACCGATTATAAAGTTGATGTGGTACAGTGGACAACCTAAAAGCCTGTGCACAGCTACTGGAGGTGTCACTGAAGTCTACCATATACGATCTGTCGAACATCATGACTGTGTTGCAGTTATGGCTATGCAATGTGTACATATTATGCATTCTACAGCAACATACATGCCTCATGTTGCCATGCAATGGCACAGTGTCTGTACTTCACACTGTATAGCAATGTAGACGGCTCACACTACAATCCCGTGCTCATGCACATTTGCTAAACATGCTTTCTATCTGTAGGGCATACACACAACACTGCAATGTGACGCCCATTATGATGCTGTACATGTGTCAGGACACCATTGTTTCAAACATGTATGCATGTTAATGCACATGTCAGCAAATTACATGTCAAGGTCATGTCAGCCATGTGTACTGTTATCCTGTTCTGGGCCACATGGTGTATCACGGGGATGCATGCATACTACCATGATTGTGTGAACTGCATGCCTACTGATATGACACCTGCTTGCTGTAGTGTGCACCCCAGGGAGGTATGCTTACTAACACTATTTATGTCTGAGCTGCATGCCCTCTGCTCTATCGCAGGCATGCTGCATGCCATCTGACAAATCACATGCATGGTGTGCCTGTGTGTGTCTGTGTGTGTTTGTGTGTGTGTCTGTGTGTGTATCTGTGTGTGTATCTGTGTGTATGTCTGTGTCTATTACTTTACAGTATTTCTTTGCATTCACAGGTGATGTAGGTGCGTTACCCTCCTGCGGTCCATCTGATGTTAGTGTCCCCACAGATACTAGTGGTGATGAACATATGCATGAGGTACAGGCAGGGTTGTCAGGGGCTGAATCTGTGCCAATGGTTACCATCCCAGCTATGTCCCCCTCTTCCCCGCACACAGTTCTGCTGCCAACACATACCGCATCACCGGTGGCCATAGTGGAAGGACATGTGGTGGCTACAGAAGGTGTGTCTACACACCATAGTGTCAGTGTAATGACTGCAGATGTGCCACACAGGCATGTGGCTGGTGCTGCTCGTAGGAGGACCTCTGGCAGACATGCACCTGCAGGACAGAGCGCAGCAGCTGGTATCACCAGACGCATGTTCCAGACTGTAATGGCAGCACAGGCACGTGCTGAACGGCAGAACAGAGAAGGACATAGGCTGCAGAGGGCTGCTATCCATACCCTAAATGACAACATCCAGGCATTGGCAAATGCTCAAGAGCTCAAGAGCATATTGTTAATGTTCTGGATAGGCGACTAGGTGAAATGGCCTGAATCCTTGACCGAGGCATGGCAATCCACGAGCGGGAGCAGTCTGTGCTGGAACACCTGGTAGGAGTGAGGCGTAGGCCACGTGGACATAGGCCAGCAACACCACCTAGTGTAGGTTGACGTGAGCGTGCCACCTCACATGCCCGCTCCCATAGTGCCGGTAGCAGTAGCAGTGCAGCTGCTGCTGCGCTGTTAACACCAGGACACAGCAGGCCATGTGGACGTGGCCCTGGATGGTCTCAGCAGGGACACGTTTCCAGCAAACATGTGTCGTCGGACAGTAGCCACTCTGTACCTCCACCTGGTAGTGCCCGTGCAACCCCAGGCAGGCACAGGTCACATGGCAGTGGACGGACACAGTAAGCTGTACAACCTGCACTGTACAATCTGGGGCTGTCAATTATACTCCGTGTAGGCATCACAAATGGCAGAACTGTGTACACACATACATGCCCACAGCAAACACAACTGTAGGGCTCCACAACATCCACATGCATTCTGCACAGACATGTCTAGTCAACTCACTGGCCCTTACACACACACATGATGTTATCCATTGGTGCAGCCTATGGCCCTGGCAAACATATCACCCTGTGCATATGATGAAGCCTGTGCCGCATCCCTGTCATCCACACCATCGGTGCAGGGTTATGCACATATATTCTGATGCACAGGGTGAACAGCATAGTGGGAGGTGTATGTAATACCTGTGTATGCATAGTGAGGGATGTGTATGTTGCAGTGGTTGTGTGCAGCCTATGCCCCTGGAAAACATATCACCCTGTGCATATGATGAAGCCTGTGCCACATCCCTGTCATCCACACCATCGGTGCAGGGTTATGCACAAATATTCTGATGCACAGGGTGACAGCATAGTGAGAGGTGTATGTAATACCTGTGTATGCATAGTGAGGGATGTGTATGTTGCAGTGGTTGTGTGCAGCCTATGCCCCTGGCAAACATATCACCCTGTGCATATGATGAAGCCTGTGCCACATCCCTGTCATCCACACCATCGGTGCAGGGTTATGCACAAATATTCTGATGCACAGGGTGAACAGCATAGTGAGAGGTGTATGTAATACCTGTGTATGCATAGTGAGGGATGTGTATGTTGCAGTGGTTGTGTGTGAATACTGAGTTGTGTATGTGACATAGGTTGTGTACTATCGACATGCACCAGTTACACCATGTAGTGCAGATGCAGCATGCATTGTGATGTGTTCACGGTATGTGTCTCGGTTACATCTGTAGCACCATGTTGGTTGTGATACCCTGGTTCCCTCCTATGGTGTACTTGCATGTGCCTACAGGTAGCAGTGTTTGCAGTCCCCCATGTGTAACTGTGGAGTACACACAGGCAAGTCTGGCAATATCAGCATGCTACATGTACCCTCATCCTGACTGTTGCACACACAAACATGACACAGATGTCCGCACATATACTGCACCTGACGCATGTGGTCAGTGCCACAGGGTACACTGGACAGAGAAGTGACATACATAGCAGGACACATTACAGGTATGGTGACATGGTGCAGGGGTTGTACACAGCGGCCTGGCCAATGATGATGTGAGGTGTCACTTGGTAGCTGGAGACCACACTGTGCAGCAGTAGGACCTTGTAACAGTACGTGAACATGGCTGCATTCACGGGGTGTACACCACTATAATGCACACCCCATAGTGTGCAGCTGGGGACCCTTGCCTGTGTGGTCATCACCCTCACAGTACTATGCACCCACATGATGTGTCACAGAGAAGGGACATGCACAGGTAGCCAGTATGGCTGGGACCTATGGCATCAACAGGGTTGTGCAATGCATCACCATTATGGGTTAGTCAACACGTGGGGCCAGTGATAATTTCCCACCATATATTAGCATACACACTCACACCAAGCACCAGACATACAAACAGACACACACACACTGTGGTGACCACACATGTGTATACGGACAGCCGATGTGTGTGATACACCTCACCGGTGAGCGTCATGCTTCCCACACTGACGTATGTACAGATCTCTACAATGGTGTACAGGGATGTGTAGCAACTGGGACATATTCCCTGTGATACGTGGCATCCCTGGTCAAACATTCGGACACACATGGCAGTGCTGGGAATGATACACCTGCCATATGATGACACATTTGATGGACATGCAGCGGTATGATTGCATTATGTGTACCAACGCTATATCTGGCAAATGTGCTGCTATATACACACGGGAGGTTGTAGGTGTTACAGGTGCCATATGACATATAGTTGTTAACACCTGACCGCTGTGTATGCATTATGTCAGCACCATCACGTAACAGCGACATAGCCTACAGTTAGCACATGGCATGATAGGATGGTGTGTGACACAACTGTGAGCCACCCCCTGCACACATACATCTAGACAGGTGGTTCATCACACTATGTACACACAACCCTCCATACGTGCTGTTTGTATATCACCGTATACAGATGTCAATGTTGGGTCTGCATTGTGTCTGCATGTCGTAGGTAGGTGCAACTATGTTACGGACATCGGCCACTGCACATGCATGTTTGCTGCATGCACAGTACAGATGTCACATGTGTCTCCTGTTGCCATGTTTGTATGCATTGCTATTGTTGGACATGTGTGTTGACATACATAACACATGGACTGCGGTATGATATCATGGGTGTCACAGGCGACCAGTACAAGGGTATGTGTCCCGGTCAACACTGCTACCCCCTGTAGTGTGAGCATTCAACAGACATGGGCCCACCTTCAATTCGCGTGTGTAGCATTGATTAGGCCAGTGTTATGCACGAGATACACAACACATACATTCCCTATCGATGTCACCCACCTAGAAGTATGCCACTGGGAGTGCTGTGTTCAATAATCTCGGTAGCGGGTTCTGTAAATGCGTAATGCTGTAGTGTGTTAGAGAAGTAGGTGTATGTTCAACTCCCAGCCTTTCCAAGTGTGTGTGTGTGTGTGTGTGTGTGTGTGTGTGTGTGTGTGTGTGTGTGTGTGTGTTTCCAGCTGCCTGGGGACACAGTAATGCTTTTAGATGCCTCACAACTCATACATTCCCTATCGGCATCTTTGCCTTTGCGGATGATGACACCCACCTAGAAGTACGCCTCTGGGAATGCTGTGTTCTGTAGATGTGTAATGCTGTAGAGTGTTAGAGTAGGTAGGTGTATGTTCAACTCCCGGCCTTTACAAGTGTGTGTGTGTGTGTGTGTGTGTGTGTGTGTGTGTGTGTGTGTGTGTGTGTGTATATATATATATATATATATATATATATATATATATATATATATATATATATATTTATCTTTGTAATATGTATGTGGATGTTAGCACTTTTGAATGTGCTGCATTGTCTGTACATGTTCACCTTGGATGTCTCTGAATGTGCTATGGCTCTTGGATAGTGCACATACTGTGTGCTGTAGTGATCCTGGGTTATAGTTGTGTAGTGACCAGTTATTTTGTTGCTGGGTATTACCAGGGACATTGAAAACAATGATAGTACAGCACCTTTAACCGGTCATGTGCACATCTCAGCAGCAGTCAGCAGTGGTTATTACGTTGGTGGATGACTATGGCTCATATAGCTATGTATTACATGGCAATGCTATGCAAATCAGGTTAACATTACTGACACCCATTTATCCACAGGTTGTGTTACATATCCCATGTATGTATGTATATACATTACCAGGTGCAGGACTGGACTATGGTTGAATGCATGGAGGGGTGTCCATGGCCAGGAATGGCGATCTGTACAGCCTGGCAGGTACAGTCTGTGACTGTCCCACAACCTCCAGTATATGGCTGACACATGCTGAAACTGTGTACATGCAGAGACACACATAAAACAAACAGCTAGGGATAACACATAACACACACACACATTGCATCAACATTGGGCCATGCAAAACCTGTTGTCCCTCACACACACACACAAATGCATACATGTTGATTGGCTGGTTCACTGACAGGCTCTGGAAATGAAACTACATACCCTGTGCATATGATGACACCTGTGCCACCTCTTGTAATGTGTAACATTGATGCAGGTACGGACTAACATGGTGCTGATGCACAGGGTGGCTTCATAGCACTGTAATAATGTTACAATGTTGTTAACACAAAGTGTGATTACCTTCTAGGTGTATGTAAGCAGGCATGATAAATTCCAGCTATGATCATCAATGTAGTATAGTGTACAGCACTGTTAATTCTGAAGATGTATTATCCATCCATGTGCCATTTGACTGATGTGTGTAGTATTGGCAACATGTGTTACACAGTCTGCAGTACGTGTGAGATGTGTGTAGTACAGTTTCACATGTATCTATATGTGAACATGGTGAGGGTGCACTGTCTGCATCTACATGTATAGTGGACACATTGGAATGGTGACATGCCCTGTATTTCACACTGTTAACATGTCATACATTCTATTGGTGGCCAGTATGCATTATACTACACATATTGTTGTACTTGTCTACACATGTGTGATTGCTATGGTTTTACACGGTGCTGTGGGTGATACTGTTACTATCTGTCATACTTTTGCATTATGGTAGTTGACACGACCGCAACAGTCTGAATTACCAATTGTTATATGATATCTTCACAACAGTCCCACACATGTAGGACACACAGTAGCATGTGGATCCTACATGCACTATACTATACCAGTTCGCACTGGTTTTGACCGCCACACATTGCTGGGACCATTACTGTTTGACATGTAGCCATGTTAGTTACAAGCAAAGACAATAGGGATATTCCTGTCCACATCTGGGAATTCATACTGTCGCCTAGAATGCATTCTGCACATGACACAGTTAGTCTACACAAAGGTATCATACAGAGAGATACGTGTTATCCAACCCATGCTGTACACCTATAAGGCTAAACAGAGTCAGTTATCCACATTTACTACACATACTAACAGTAACACATAGGCATTACACCCCAATATGTATAATGGGTAACAATGTGTACATATAGATATGTGCTATGTCATTTGTCATTTGATATTTGCATTTACAATGGTATTGTGAAGTACATCACTGTATCACATATGCAGTGAGAGTTCTGCATGCATATCCTCCAAGGTGGTTGTACAACTATGATGAATGTCCATTATTGACATACTTTGCTGTGTTTGAACTGTTCTGCAGTATTACACATACATGAACAGTCACTCACACTATGTATATAAACTGTCGTGTGTGTGTGTGTGTGTGTGTGTGTGTGTGTGTGTGTGTGTGTGTGTGTGTGTGTGTGTGTCACAGATGACCTAGGCCACAGACAGTTCTGATACATGTAGTTGACAAGTGCAGTAATGCTCCACCAGATGTGTCCAGGCACCAGAACTGTGACTTGGCGACACATACACATGCTAGAGTAAGGTTTCTGTATGTGCGTGAGGCTCATTATGGCATTCCTGTTTATGTGTGTGTGCATTTCTGATGTGTGTCATCAGCCACAGTTGAACTGCACATCTGGCATCCCCCACTAGATGACCATGAGGGTTGTCCCCATTGCCAAATGTTTTGTACAGCTGCATCAGATGCCACATATCGGATGCATTGCAGCTTCCAGGGCATCCAGCACACACATTCATTATTACGGGCTGGCCATCACACACAAACTGCCACTTCATGGAGGGGAAGCCCTTGTGCATGATGTAGGCCCTGCCACACTCACTGGCTGCTGCTTTGATGCATATGTGCGTGCAGTGTATTGCACACAGTACTTAGGGGATTCCACTATTGTGTGGAAACGACACATATTGCTGCCCAATACCTTACGGGATATATACATCATCACTGACATGTGCTGACATGGCATTCATGACCTGGTGCAGTACCCTGGATGCTGATGTTTGTAAAATCCACGTCTTATCACCAGTTGATCTCTGGAAGGTACCTGTTGCTGGTATCCTTAGGGCAACACATACCTTGGTTTCCACTGGGATAGGTTTCTCTCTGTTGGGTCTGTGTGTGAGACATGGCCTGCACAGATCCACAATCTTCTGCAGGAGGTCTCTGTCCACTCTATAGCGCTCTACTATCTCCAGCTCATGTAGCCCCTGGTAGTTTACCCGGTGCCTGCACACTCCTCTCCGTCTACTCACTGTGTGATGCTGAGAGGCATTCACATTGGCACAACCCTCCACATGTTGCATATGTTGACATATAATAGCAATGGCAGCCCGTAACATTATCTTGTCTCAGTTAAGCTTTTACAGTTTGCACTTCTCTTACTATACTACAGTGTTGCAGTGTGTCTGAGAATAACGTGGTGGACTACTGTTTGTAGAGTTGTACGTGCTGTGCTGTGCTGGCCTACTGTACTGGCTGTGTAATATACTCAGTCTGATTGTTTCCACCTGCTAGCTGTGGAAGTTCTCCTTGGTTAACTTACTGCTATTTGTTTACCTTCCTTTCCACTGTTTGTGTCCACAGTGTGCGGCGCCGCGCATAGGAGCACAGTGAAGTGCATATCCACTTCCACGTGCGCACACAGGCTTATACATGTGTACAAACACTTACACTGGCTTACACAACATTACATGGGCTTCAACAATCTTACAGTAGCTTACTCATTCTTCAAGTCACACACACAGGCTGACACACATGCACACATGCTTACTCGGGCTTACAGGCTTGCACGGGCGCAAACACACTTCACCAGGTTTGCAAGGAACTTCAGTGATATCCATGGCGTACACGGTCAGTTTACTGACTTTACCTAGGATAAATCATAACACGCCTCTTCCACTGATGAGTCACTGACAGCAGACATGTGACACACTGCTCCAGTAAGATTACAGTGTTTTATACATACACACTCATGATGTCACCTATCTTCTACGATGATAGTCCCCTTCACCTACTCTTACACTGTAGGGGCTTGGCCCATATGGCATGACAAATTGTGCTTCACTATCCTCAGCCTCAATTGCATAGGATTGTCTACTAATGCTTGGTTACATCTCTGAGTGTGCGCTTCCACACATAGCAACCACTACTCAGTAGCCACGTTGTCTTCAGCTTGCCATTCCCCTGCATGACGCAATAACTTTTAACTGACATTACAATTTTTATGTATATTTTACATATTTGTCTTGTTTTGTATGCACAGCGCGTACTCGGAGATCGGGGGAGGACAAGTAGAGTTTTATTAATTTCCAATGGGAATACATGCCACTGGCGTTATATTTGGACATTGGCATGCTTCTTCAACTAAACCATCCTTTGTTTGCAGATGACATTGCTCTGTTTAGCTACTTGTAGAACGTTACTCGGTTAACATCCGTGTACATTTCTGCACATACCTCTACTCTTGCACGGACAGCTTACTGTTTCATGTATCACATATTTTACATCATTTGCATAGCTTTCACCTACAAATGGGGTAATTTGCATATCCTAACATTGTCCGTGCAACGTTCGTTTGAGGGGCTGTGTTACACGCCCCTACAGGATATTGCTGAATAGCTTGGCGGACATCTTGCCTTTCTCTACTCTTACTCTACTCGTACACCGACCAAAGCTTCCTGAATCCTGGCCTAAGCTTTGATGTGTGCTAATATGTCTATTTGTGGGGTAGGCATGGCTGTAGGTATGTTTTGACCTGCTACGTCTGTCATTTATACAGAGCACCTCCCACTTTCATCATTTGTAGAGGTGACAGCCCTATAGGGACTATATGTGCAGCTGTGACATTTGACAAGTCCACACATACCTGCGGTCAATACTAAACTGACTACTTCAGCACTTTTCATACCTTCAGATTTGTCTTGTAGTGGTATAGTCAATGATACTGTTTCCTATAACATGTATCTGTTTCTGATACAAGATATGTCATTTTATTACACCACTACACACAATATATGGAGAATTCACAGGCCAGATGCCATTACATTCCTTTTGTGGGACACACCCGCCCAGAGTGTTGTGTTCCTCACAAACGCCAACAGGTGCTGATCAAAACATATTCTGCTATCATCTACCTTATGTGTTCGCCGGTATTTGCGCTTTCCATCAGTGGCAGAACTCACATGCATGTGTGGGAGACTGAACACTGTCTCGGGGACACTGCATAGCACCCTGAGGGACACCTTTATGTTGGTTCTATTAACCTTCCACATTGACTATCACAGGGCATTAGTATTCATCCAGATTTGTCGAGGTACATGCTTTTGACTTATACATGTTTTGTCATTTGTCATAATCGCACTAGTTCTGTACATTTATTTAGGTCAGGGTTACCTTCATACCTCTCAACTGTACAAAGTTTGGGTAAATGTCCCTAACTTAGATGTCTGATTTTGTTCCTTTTTTAATAATATTGTGCAATGCCTTTCTGGTAATTTAGTGGGAAGTCATTTGGGACTGTGGGGTTAGACAATAATGACAGACATTTGTTATTTACAATTAATAACCCTCGAAACATTCATACTATTTACTGATCCATTATTCTATCCACGTTCTGACTTTGTAAGAGGAATATTTGAGATATTCCCTATTTGTACTTATTTTAAAATGCCTTTGTCCAGATGTCTTATTCTGATTGAGAGTTATGGTTACCATCTTATTAAATGCGCATGTACGTCCATGATAATCGCTATGACACTAATATAACTCCCTACGTCTTCCCCCAATAGTTTACACGATATCCGGTAGATGGGTTCTTCATTTTAGGAAGTTAGAGGCGTCTGCTATACCCACATAGGTATATTAATCACTCCCATGGGGTGGACCTCATAAATCTGTGCCAACCAACACCTAGGCACCTAGGCCCATTATTGCATACCCATGATTCCCAGACCTGACACCCCTCCACAGTAGTCATAACACATATTTAATGTGAGCGATAATAAAGTATGACGACACTTCTAAGCACTATCCACTCTCCGCATGTCGGTACATATGTCTTACATTCTGTCAACCCATGTGTTATTACACTTGCACAAGCTACTGTTGCATGTACAGCTATATTGTAGTTGCGGATGACACTTCTTTGCGGCAGTCATTACAGGGCTGTGCATTTATAAATTCACTATTTTTGGAGTCCTGCAAAGGACACCTATATCCATGTTTAAAGAGTAGAACTTACAGATCTGGCACACTGATACTTTCCGGCCAGTAGTTTTGCAAGCAGCAGTGTATTTACCTTAATTGCATGTCTGTTATGTGTATCCATACCTGCTATGGTCTAACCTATTTATATACATGTGTTACATCTATGAGGACATTTGTTTATATCTTTGTTAGGTATATATCAATTGATGTTGTATGTGTTTGAGTGTATATATATATATATATATATATATATATATATATATATATATATATATATATGTATATATATATTTATATATCTATATCTATATATATATATATATATATATATATATATATATATATATATATGTATATATGTATATATATATATATATATATATATATATCTGTACATTCTTTATTTCATATATTTATTTAGTTTAAGTCTGTGGATATATATATCTATACACAAATGTATATATCCATATATAGACATTACGTGTAGAAACCAGCATTCATTTGCTATGCTGTGAGCGGATTACACACGCACAGGCGCACTTGCATTTCCTTATTGTGGGTTACGAGCAGGCGCGCATGCATATCCTTATTGTGGGTTACATATGTTTACTAAGTCTTTGTGCTTACGTGGGCTTTATTACTTTTGACAGTACCAGTAAAATATCTCTAATCCGGTTAACGGACATATGCGAAACGCACGTTCACCTTTACATATTTAAATGACTGTACAGCACAGACGCATTCATTACACTTTAACATTATATGTGCTGTAGTCGTAGTTGAACCGGGACAGCATTCACGTTGGCTGGATGCTGTAACCACTATACGTTTGGTGTTCTGACTCATTTATATGCATACCCATAGTACATAGCTACATTAACATATGCCTCCCCACTTCACTTACGTCACAGGCATACATTCTCCTGCTGGGAAAAATGCGGTACTACATGTTACACATTCCCTAATACCTACTGCTCTGGACCCAAGCTGCATATTTAATCACTGCAGGGATATTCAGAACCCAAAGTCTTATAGTCCTGACACATACAGGTCTTTAATTGTGAGGGTGTTCATGTGGTGATCTGGGTTTAGGCTTGTCTGCCTGGTGAATGGAAATGCCCTGACCATGTTCAAATGTCAGACAAAGCACATGGACAGGGTTTGTCCATTTTAAACATTCTATCTGTGTTTACAGACACAGGTGTTTGGGTACCTGTCAGCAGCTTATGATGTTGGCAATACATAATATGGGTGGGGGGTGGTTACAATACATAATCCACGGTGAGTGGTGTTCCCATTCACATTTGACTACTTCCTGTATTCATTCCTACGAGGGTTATTATTTTGCACATGACTTAACTATGAATTGACTACGGGTATGCAGTAGTACAGTCAACATAGACGGTAACTCATATTATGTTACAGTATAAATGTACAGACCTCTGTAATACTGGGGACTACTCCACATCCTTCACAACATTTCATGCTTATGTACATACTATTATTCAGTGAACTTTCGAAGTTTGTGAGAGCAGTAATTACATCTGTCCCTATTTGTCCACCCATCCTTTTAGGCTTTGTCCAGGTTTTGTTGCTGTAATAGGTTGGGAGGTGGTGTCAGTATGTGATTGAGTTGAATATATACTGTCGATAATTCAGTGGGGAGTAGGGTTACCACTTGTTCCTCTTTGCGAGAGGAGGTCCCACTTTGGACAGTTGTGTCCTGCAATGACACCTAAGACATGGCAACTGTCCTGTGATTTTAAGACAGTAACATATTTCTTATTTTCTTTACTAGTTGCATGATACAGGTATTTTGTATCTGGTACACATAACTATTATTTGGGATAGCATAAGCTATTCAAATGCTATAGAATAAGCTTTTATCTTGGCATACACGTGTAATTCTGTCCTTTGCACTGGCCGGGGGTATGTTTTATCCTGCAGATTCTCATGTTTCTACAAGGGATGTCCCACCCTGGCCATCTGAACAGGTGGCAACCCTAGTGGGGTGACCTGCATGGTAGACAGCTGTTCCATCCTGCGTAGTATGTTTTGCATGTCTGTGTGGAAAATTAACAGTACCGTGACTACACATACATGTTTTGTCCAGATGTGTACAGTAATGGACACAGTAGCGTGTAAACAACTCTGAGGTTTCAACAGGTTACTTATCCAAAGCGGGATGTACACACATTTTGACGGAAGATTAACGCGCGGGTATTTGGATTTGCATACCTGTGATGGGATGTTTACAAACGTGGGATACATATTTGCAATCCTGACACTGCCTAGGACGATACTTCCTACTACATATGGGGAATACTCGCTATGTGTAGGTGTACGGATGCGCAAGGCTGGTAGCTGGATTTGGTGGACATTCGGACATGGGTGCGGGTTATGTGCTGTACAGGGGTTGTTGCATATTTCATTTGCATGCATGGGTTCTGCATTTGGATATCCCAGTTCCGCATATGGCATCCTATGTGTATGTCACGGTTACGTTCATGTGTATAGCACATTTTAATATACATATGTTTGTGTGTGTTTGGTATACAATTTGGACCGTCAGGTTTCTTTACGGTTGTTATATAGCCACAACTGCCCAGCTGTGTACTATCACTACCACTGTGGGACTGCTGGTGACCATACCCATGGGGCTAGATGTGTGTATTGGTGGCACGCTGACATGATGCGCTTCACTTCCACTGGGTATAACTTCTGACAGTGCAGTACATTACGACACACGATTTTAAATATCATTTGTTCCATGGATGGTAACTCATATTATGTTGCGTGCATTTCTGTTTGGTTCTCCATTTTGTGTGGCCGGGAACTGTCTTGCATGCTTTGCATACGTTTCATTATCCACAGACACTGATAGGTGCAATTACTATTGCAGGCAGGCTATAATATTCAGCAGTTTAGGTTGCTCATTGCCAGCCGACATTGATACGCCTCCGGGTGCAGCTTAGTAACGCCCCATGCACTCGCGCACGTGTCCTATGCACGTGGATGTGGTAGCGGCGCACCTTCATTAATATGCATATGGCGCTACTACACCATTTATACGCCGCATGGCCGGCATAGGCCTTACACCGGCCTTGCGCCGAGCTTCATGAATCCGGGGGTTGGTTTTTTTCATGCACTAAGTATTTACTGCAATCTTGACTTGTTTTCTTACATATGCTATATTTTTATGCTAATTTATTATTTTGTTTGTATCTCAACTACCCTTACATTTTATAATTAAGTGCCATGCAATCTCTGACATCTACGTAAACTAATATTAAGTCAGGTAAATGTGATTGTATTTAAATATTTCATCTGAAAGAATGCACCCTAGTAGAGCTACATCCCTCATGCTGTAACTGTGGTGCCAGTGCTACTGCACAAATCAGAGCAACTGGTGTGGGACTAGAACCTTCAGTCTTCTAGTCTTCTTAGTATCAAAGAAGAATTCCATTTACTGTGTTAAGGACATAAATACATGTGTCAGAAGTTGGATTTAATAATGAGTTCAGGAACTCCGGAATAAAAGAAAATCATAAAAAGCATTATGCCAAAGTATATGTATTTGTGTGTATGTATATATATATATATATATATATATATATATATATATATATATATGTGTGTGTGTGTGTGTGTGTGTGTGTGTGTGTGTGTGTGTGTGTGTGTGTGTGTGTGTGTATGTGTGTGCGTGTGTAGATACATATCTATATATATATATATATATATATATATATATATATATATATATATATATATATATGTGTGTGTGTGTGTGTGTGTGTGTGTGTGTTTGTGTGTGTGTATGTATATGTATATGTATACATATATGTATACGTAGTATATATGTCTGTGCATTTGCTGGAAAATGCACCACTTCCCTTTTTAATAAATCATTCACTTCTTGCGCAGTTCTTTATCACTGCTATGTAAGATACGCTTGTGGAATAGTGATTTGTTTTTTCCACTCTTCATTATTCTCGGTGAGTAATAGGCATGGCACAGTCCCAGTTATGACATACACTGACATAAGATGCTACTTATTGCCATGTTTGAACTTTTACATGTGGACTTGCCAAGGCTGAAGACAGATATAAAAACTTAAGATAACAGTAGGATGTTGCACAAGGTTATAATTATCTCTTTTCCCTACTCCCCTTCCTAGCTTTTCGTGATGTGGCAATTCCCCTTTGTTCTTCCTTTAATGAATCTGTCATTTGGCATGCATTTTTCAGGACAGCAATCATGTGATTATTTATGCCAATATTATAAGCTGCCAAGTAAGCAAGTGAACCAGTATTTCATTGGAGAGCAAGACCATGTTTACAACATGCAGTCATAAGTCACTTGAGGACTTTTTATTTCCTTAAGGTAGTGAGATTCTTCTCCCAGCATGTTGAAATAAGCTGTTTTCCTTCTGCTTTATAACTTTTCCTTCACAGATCCTATAACTTTTCAGTCATTGCAGGTGACAAATAGAATTCTGTCCTTAGCTCACAGTCCCAGGAGCATAGTTTAGATTTTTGCACATGCAGAGGAATCACCTACAGTAACTCTAGGACATTTTCTTTATTTGCTGTCATCTCTCTGATTGGACTTTTGTTAACCTGTTTCAAGGAAGACACTCTATGAAGAGTAGTCCATTTTACAGGTGTAAACAGAAGTTGGAGAAAATCAACTACACAAGCTGGAGAGTAAATCTGCACTCACACACACACACACACACACACACACACACACACACACACACACACACACACACACACACACACACACATAAAATTCTGCAGGTGCAGGAGATTCTTTTTAGTCCAGTGTTGGAATCAGTCACCTTATATGCAGGTAGTTTCAGTTCCTTCTTTACCTTTTTTATATAATCATAAGTGATACCTGGCTGAAATAAGGAGCAGATGTTATATATTTAGTAAAGATTAGATACTACAAATATGATGGTGAATGAGCAAGTGGATATATTGAGTCAAAGTTTTGTTCTGGATTTGTCATGGATAAAGAAAAGGAACAGATCTTCCTTTGGGGATGAAAATGATGAAGGAAAGTGGAAGCAGCATTGGTCGGAATACTGTGGGTCTAGCATATTGGTTAAGGTCTGCACCTTATAAACAAAAGGTACAGGGTTCTGGGGGTGGCACCTATGTTCCTCATGGCCAGGGGCAGTTGGTGGTGATAGACTCTGTCTGTGAATAACAACCATCTAACCAAGGTAAATTAGAGAACATGGGTATAACATGGCTAGGTTCGTAAAGGCCCCATGGTCATTAGTCTAGTAACCTCCTATAAACCTTTGAACCTATAACCTATGAACATGTCAGAAAAAAAGTGAAGAGTTGAAGTGGAAACAAAACATTTGAGATGTGTGGCTATACTCAGTGCTCGTGAGGTATCTGAACCTGCTTCTGGATGAACCACTGATAAATCTGTTCAGTACTTCTCTGTAAATGTGCTACATCCCTGAGGCAGACATTATAAAATGGTGGTATAAATATACAAACAGAATTACCAGTCAGCCTTACTACAGAGATAAGACTCTGAACAAATTCTACCTTGGTTTTAGCTAGATCTTTGGCATGGTACTACATGAAAGTCTTGAAGCAAAATGTGAGATTGGACAGAATTAGTTGGAGAGGAGGAAATAGGAGGTGAATCTTATGCTGTGAGCTTTCAGAGCCAAATCTGTACAAAGAAGTGCCATGGAATTCCCTTCTGAATAAGGATTATTTAGAATTCCTAGACAAGTGAAAGGATATATAAGTTGTAAATAAGAGAAGCTTGTGGAGAAGAATGCTTGTATGTGATAGAGTGTTGACTAACAGTGCATCTATGGAGGGGAGTGATACATGGTCCAAGTAGAAAAAGAGAAAATAGGATATAAACATGGTTTTATATCAAGTATGGGACAATCAGCAGTTGATTAGGGTAAGTCTGAGATGGGGGTATTCAGTGTTATAGAAGGGGCCTCATGGCATATGCCTGGCTTCTTACGACATACTTGCTGTGGAATAGTTGTTAGAGGTTGAGGGTCAGTCTGGATGACATAAAAGCGAATAACGAGTAGCAGTGGTGGCTGGTGACTTCAAATCAAAGGGGGCTGCAGGAGACAGCTGAATGGGTGGGGGTCAATTGGGAAGGGGTGTGGCCAACTAGAAAGGGGAGGGGCTATGCTCAAAACCACAAAAACTAAATATACTGCCCTGGGTGCAAAACCATCATTATGAGAGTCCAATCAAGACAAAATGAAGTGTAGAAGAATAAAAATATTTCAATGCATTGGCTGCATGACAGCTTAATATCTAGATGGAAACAAAAAAGGTTGTGAGGCATGAAAAAATAAATTACTTTTTTTTAAATACATTAATGGAATGCCAGTCAAAATCAAGTATAAGAAAAACAAGCAGCACTCAACTCAAACCACTTCGTGCACTGCAGTTCTAATTATAATTTATATTCAGCTTTATTAAAGTACTAAGTAACATGCTGAAAGTAGAAATCTCTGATGCCCCCACTTGTAAAAATGTTCCTTATACAAAAAAGACCTGCTGCCTGACATCTACTTGTTTCATGGGAAACATGATCAAAGTAAAAAATGAAAATCAAACAAGAAATAAGCTCAAGATACATTGCTTAAAAGGATTACTGTACAGGTTATGGACCATACTAAAATGATTACTGTACAGGTTATGGACCACACGATTGGCATTCTGTTTACGGGTAAAGCCTGCAGAGATAACTGGAAGTCTCCAAGTGTAATGAGACTCTTAAAATAATGTAATCCTGTCCTTTATTACAAATACTGGCATATGCATTTCAATACCCAAGGCTTATACATTATCTAGTTAAGTATTCGCTACATGGCAACAGAAAGGCTTTCAATGTTGGCAATTCTTTAACAGTATGCTTATTAAAGCTTACTTGCATCTTGCAATCTCAGCCAAGCTTACCTAATGGTCATTAAAGTATTGCTACTTAAACACAGAGCAACAGGCACTTTGAGTAATAAGCATAAATCAACAGTACAAAAAATATGATAGAAACCAGACCATTCTGTAAAAATCAAGGACAGATGAAAAGCCACTCTAGTACTTGTGTCTACCTTGGATGGGGGGGGATACTCTGCACATTTACACTGCATAACTACTCCTTGCCTTGCTTCGACACATCCAG
Source organism: Protopterus annectens (assembly GCF_019279795.1). Taxonomy (NCBI): domain Eukaryota; kingdom Metazoa; phylum Chordata; order Ceratodontiformes; family Protopteridae; genus Protopterus; species Protopterus annectens. Next base: position 552,063,836 of record NC_056741.1, on the reverse strand, counting down.
AGTCACTACATGGGGGAGTGGGGTACAACAAGTATGTCACAGTTTGATATGTCTCTGGCTGACTTGTGATGGCCCTGACACATTTGTCATACCTCTCAACCTCAGAGCAAGAAATCTGGACAAAGCCATACAAAGAAATGGGACAAAGGCCCAAAAATAAGGACAATTTTTAAAATATTGCTCTTATAAACTTAGAAAGATAATAGAGGTATTGCATTAGTATGAATTTTCTGAATGGTATGAAATCTGAAACTCAAATGTCGGTCATTATTTTCTAACTTCACTAACTTCAGTTATTTTCTAATTGTCACTAATTTGCCAAAAAAAAAACACAATTTTATGAAAAATGGACCAAAAATTTGATGTAAAAATATAAAATAGCAACACAATACAGCTGGGAACATGTCAAAGAAGGGATACTTTAATATTAGTACTGCTAACATGAGCAGCTGACAAAATAAAAGAATCTACATGCATTTCAGAAATAAAAGTAATCTAACTGATTATTACAGTTATTTCTTAATTATAAACCCTCCATGTTTTCTTCCAAAATTGCTATTTTGCGGAGGGATCATTAGGGGAAGAGCAACATTTTGAGCCAAAATCAGGGACAGTTGAGAGGTGTGGCTATGCCTAATTCTATAAAGCAATTTATTTGCATGTACCTCTCAACCTGTTAATGCAATAAATCGAGACAAGGCCAAATATATTGGGGGAACATATAAACAGTACTAAAAATTGCTCTTGTATAAACTGAGACAGTTGATAGAACAGGTCTTACATTAGCATGAATTTTTCTGAAGGTTATGAAGTCTGAAACTCAGTGTGTCATTATTTAGTGACTTAATTCCTAAATGATTTGCCAGAAAACCACAAATTTTATGAGGAACAAACCAAATATAAGAAGCAAAAAATCTATTCATTCTTTGAAAATCTGGACAATTGGGAGGTATGGTTCAGCTGGGGCTGCTTAAGTTTGCCGCCCTTCCCCCTCACAAAACCATGGTCGAATGGAGCCTCCCCCTGCAGCCATTCCAATGATCCATTACTTGGCTATTTCACTCCATTTACCATAAACACTAATGTGCATACTGATTTACTTCTATGATGATTTGAACTTCATTTGAAATTTTTATTTTGCATTTTACAGCACAAACACTAAGACATCTGCTAAACAAACTTGGCATTAAAACTTCTCTGCCATTGAAACTCACATTAATTGAAACAACATTGAAACCCACATTCAAAGAAAATACATTTTACCCGTGGCAGATAAAGATTAATTCTGGGCTCTTTTCAAATCACAGGCCCCTTGCATATGAAACATACATGTGCTCTTTGATACACCTTCCTATTGCTTTGAACATTTTTCCAGTAAACAATGAAACAAAACGCATGCACCAATGACAAAACTGCCCAATTCAGAACATTTCCATCATAAAAGTCTACTCAAACTTCTGCAGTCCACTATTATCAGTAAATATGCACAATTCTACAGTCCACCATTATCAGTAAATATTCACAATCTCTGAAGTAGTAAAAAAGTCATCTAAATAATTCCACGTTAAATAAATCTGTAATGAAGAGGTTGCTGCTAGCAATCACCTTTATATTTCATGGTTTCATCAAAAAATAAAGTGTCTGATGCCCCTGAGGAATAAATTGCCTAAATTACATTAAAAATAAGCTAGTAATATTGCAATAGGAAATGGATGGCAAACTGATAACAGGCTCATAGTTAGTATCTTAACTTTTAGTACAGCAGCATTCACCCCTTATGGGAGTAGAACCAACAACCTTCTGCATCAAAAGCAAGTACATAACCTGTTGTGCTCTTAGCAATGTGAGCTGACTTAGCATAATCAGTACTAAACTTCTATTCCCCTGCAGCTCTCAGCTCCTTGTAGAATCTACTCAATACTCAACTGCATCTCAACTTCGCAGCACAAGAAATCTGGAAAAAGCCAAATTTATTGGGGTGGGTCAAAAGGGCAAAAACCAGGGACACATTAAACATTGCTTGTATAATCTTGGAAAGCTGCTAGAATAAAATGCTGTGTTACCACCATACATTTTACTGCCAAGGTCCCTGTGCAAAAGAGTCGGAACAACATACCACTATGCCAAATCATCTGCTTTGTGGAAGAAAAATGCTGTGTTACCACCATACATTTTACTGCCAAGGTCCCTGTGCAAAACAGTCAGAGCAGCATACCACTACGCCAAATCAGCTGCTTTGTGAAAGAGAGGAAGACTGAAACTTAAATGGCTATCATTTAATTAATTCAGTTCTCACCATAGCTGTCAACCTCTTAGCACAAAACACCTGGACAAACCCAGTAATGAGGGAATACAGCCCTCAAACATATTCAGTGAATTCAGTTCTTCCCATAGCTGTCAACCTTAGCACAAAAAACCTGGACAAAGCCAATAACAGGGTAATACAGTCCTAAAAATAAGGACAAATTTCAAACAGTCATCTTATAAACTTAGAAAACTGCTATAATAAAAGGTTGTGTTACTATATATTTATTGCTAGAATAAAAAGTTGTTTTACTATGTATTTTCTGAAGAATATGAAGTCTGAAATTCAAATGCCTGTCAATTTTACTTCTGACAGAACAAAAACAATTTTCAGCATCGGCCCAGGGAGAAATACTGTAGACACATGTCTTCGTAAAATGGCAGGACACCAGAGCAAATCCACACAAACACAGGGATAAGATGCAGACTCCAAACAGAAGGCACCCCAGCCAAAAATCAAACCAGAAAACCTATAGCTGTGAGGCAACAATACTGTTACTGCACCATCAAATATGTAAGGAATTAAACATTCAGAAACCTGAAGTCTAAAATTCAAATGCCTGTCAATTTTATTTAACATTTGTTAATCAGGACAGTCTGACTTGGAACAAAAAAAATATTTTCAGCAGAGGCCCAGGAAGAAATAATGCAGACATGTCTTTGTAACATGGGAGGACACAAAAGCAAACCCACACAAACACCGGGAGAAGATACAGACTTCCCCCAAGAATCAAACCTGAGAACCTGCAGCTGTGAGGCAACAACGCTACCAATGCACCATCAAATACCAAGCATTGCAGCATTTACAAACCACAGATATTATGAGGAACAGATCAGATCAAATATGAGGCAAAAATCTGCAATTTTTTTACAAATGGTGGTGGGTAGGGAATTCAGGTCTTTAACATCTGCATACAAAGTACAGGGTTCAAGCCTGAGGTATTCCCTACCACACCACCATGAGTCTAACCACCAGTATATTGCACCTGGGGCATTTACACACACACACACACACACACACACACCTGTAGCAAACCACTGAGTAAGCTATGAAAACCTGTACAAATCCACACACCAGACCCTGCCTGTTGTGAGATCTTCCCCCGACCAGACTGCAGCAAATTCAACACTGCTAATGTTGCAGTCTGACCCCAATGTGTTTTCCCAGCGAGTTCCAGGACAGTCAGTTTAGAACTGCATAGACTTCTGGGAGCTCTGTTCTTCATGTTTCCCAGTCAGGACTGCTGCTGAGACAATCTGTGCATGCTCCAGACTGTCTCAGCAGCAGTCCGGACTAGTGCGCATGCTCGAAAGTCCGTGATTTTTTAATTTTTTTTTTTTTTTTTTTTTTTTTTTTTCTTTATTTTACAGTTGAGGGGGCTGCAGTCCGGCAGTCCAATAGCACGGGCCACCCCTGATGAGTAGTGGAAATGGATGGGACTGATAACTAGTTGCAGGATGACATGGATACACAAATGACCTTATCAAATAAGTGAAAACTTGGCTTAAACATGTATAAATCTATGGCTCTGAAATTTAGTAGGGCTAAAATGAAAATACGGAATACCAAATGGATGAACAGTAAATGGCTATTTTAAAGGCAGAGAAGGCTGTGCACGAGCTATAGGGTGACTATCATGCAAAAACATTATCAAATAGCAGGATGAAGAAAGGCAGCAAAATGCCAACCAACTGTCAGAATGCATTGTCAGGTGATACAATAAAGTCTGTGTGGGACGCAATCCTTCCGTTAAATGAGCTATGAACATGAAAAAAAATCTTCCAGTTAAGTGGACAGGCCACAAGACCCTTATCAGCTATGACCTTCACCCTCTCAGGACTAGTGAAAGAGAACACATAGAATAAACATGAATGTAGACTATAACAACATTAAATGCAATAATAACAGACAAAAATATGAAAGCAACATAGGAGAATGCATTACATGTAAAAGCAGCAAGCATCATAGGACGATGCATATGTAATAAATGTAATACAATTACTCATGTTTGTGTTTATATATAAAGATTTGAGTGTTATTATTCCACATTTGTAAGATAGAGCTGTCTACATTTTGCATTAAGCATTTTAAGGCATAAACTGTCTATTAATCATACCTAAAGAAGTTGCATTCATATCTTTGAAAATAATATCTTTAAGTTTATTTCTTAAGAATCTGTTGCTGCATCTCTGTATGAAGACTGTTTTAGCAGGCTGGATTAATTTGGAGAAAACTTGTCTCTAAAGCAATGCTCGGATATTATGCATAATCATGGAAGACATTCTTTTAAAGGGAAATATGCTTCTTAGAGAAAGCTCAGTGAGAAGTGACTAGGATGGTTAAGGTATGTATTTATAAAAAAGCTTCAGATCCTGAAACAATTCTTTGTGTAGGAAATGACAGGTTCACTATTAGTGACCAAGAAAATCACTTTAACAAGTGAGTCACCAAAGCCTTATGTCACCAAAAGCTGAGTGAGACAAGGAAAGGCCATGATTCACTCTTGTAGGGGAAAGAGCCTGCAAGACAACTTGCAATTATAACCACCTCTTAGACTGTAACACCTCAGGATAGAATATATATATATATATATATATATATATATATATATATATATATATATATATATATATATATATATATATATATATTTATAGGTCCCCTTCACTACACCGACACGCCACAAAGCCGACACCCAAAACACCAAGACCAAAAGACCGATGATGCAGATGATCGACAAGGTGAAATCCCGACAGCCGAAACACCGACATGGGCAACGTGTGAGCGTGACTCGGTAAGTGTGCGATAGTGAGGGATTTAGGTTTAGGGAGGGGACAGGTAAGTGTGCGATAGTGAGGGATTTAGGGTTAGGGTGCGGGAAAGGTGAGTGTGCGGTAGTGTCAGACTTAGGGTTAGGGTGCGGGTAAGGTAAGTGTGTGATAGTGACGGACTGTAGTTTTAGGGGCGGGTTAAGTGAGTTAGGGTTAGGGTGTGGGTAGAGTGAGTGGGCGATAGTGACGGACTTTATGTTTAAGGGTGGGTTAAGTGAGTTAGGGTTAGGGTGCAGTTTGGGTAAGTGTGCGATAGTGACAGACTTTAGGTTTAGGAGTGGGTTAAATAAGTTAGGGTTAGGGTGCAGGTAGGGCAAGTATGCAGTAGTGTCGGACCTTAGGGTTAGGGTTTGGGTTAAGGTTAGTGCAAATATAGTTGTGTGTAATGTGTAGTTTACGTTTTGTGTGTCGGTGTTTTGGGTGTCGGTGTTATGGTGTTTGGTTTTGTGAGTTGTCAGTATTGTGTGTTTTCGGTCTTTTGGTCTCGGTGTTTTGGGTGGCGGCTTTGTGGCGTGTCGGTGTAGTAAAGTGGACCCATATATATACATATATAGATATATATATATATATATATATATATATGTATTAATATTATCGGATCTACTTCATTACAACAAAATTCCACTTCACCAAAACCCAAAACAACGAGACCACATCAACGAAACCGCACAACAATGAACATTCACAACAACAAATCCCAAAACCATGAAACACTAACACAAACATCACAAACACACACATATGCACACAACAACCCCAAAGTACCTAACACACAATACTACAAACCATATAGGCAGGGGGGCAAGCCCTGCTGCACCCCCCCACATCCCCCTTCTTTATTATTCTAACTCTGAGATCACACAGACACACAAGGCACACTCACACCCACACATTACATTCCCTCACAAACACACCACACTCACAACACACACTTACACACACACCACTTCCCCTCAAACACACACTTACACATTCATGCTTACCTGCATCGCAACACCAGCACCGCTAGATCACAGTCCCGTAATGTCTGAATTTAAATTTCGCGCTCATAACCCCGACATGGCACAAACAGACACATAAGGCACACTCACACCCACACATTACATTCCCTCACAAACACACACCCCACTCACAACACACACTTACACACACCACTACCCTTATCAAACAGACACTTACACATACATACTTACGGGCATTAGAACACCAGAAGCGCTAAACATAATCCCGTAATGTCGGGATTTTGAATTTCACGCTTCTGGGGTTTCACTGTTCTGAAGTTTAGAACATCTGGTCCCACTCTTCTAGGTTTCATTCATATGAAGGGAACCCATATTATCATATGGGCATAGTTAAAAAGGTATGGCAAGAAACATTTGTTGAACTTCTTCAACACCAAATTTTATACTAGCATTGCTTTTGGTTACAAACAAGACAGACAATGGGCATAAACTTCTATGATGCAAGTAGATTTAAGAATTGTAATGTGGTAGCAGTCATGATATATAGTAAAAAGGTAGATAGAAGTGAGCATTAATGAAGGCTGGAGCTAGAAATGTTCTAGAGGGAAAAGTGAACATGTAAAAAAAAAATCCATTGGAAAAGGTCATGTACCTATCAAATCCACGTGTTAATGCAGCTAATCATCATATAGGTATGCTCAATTTTCCTTTAATTACCTATCTAAGCCTTCCTGAATGCCTGTGTTGATTGCCACCACACTGTAAACTTGGTCTATTTTGCCTCAACATTCTCAATGAAATAATACCTCCTTTGGTCAAATACATATCTTCCCCTCTATTTTTTAATCTTGTCCACTTATCCCATCACTCACTGCTTATCCATTGTTTTGCTTGCTTCTGACTAGGTAAAACATCTTGTGGCAATGCACCTAGGTTTTTATCCCTTATCAGGCTAAGTCGACAGAACTAGGTTAAATCTGCAGAAAGTTACACATTATTTCACGCATAGTCTCACTATAACCTATATTGTGGCATATCCTTTCAAAAATTAGAGGAATGCACGTGGGAAGCACCAACCTGCAAAAAGTGGGCAGAGTTAAGGGGAAAGTGGCAAAAACAACAAAAATTGAAAAGGACCTGATGGTTACTCATATGAGATGCATTTTTGCTGGATTCTCTAATTTGTTCTCACGCCCCAGTGGTGTGCTAAAGATGAGCTGGTGCTCCTGTTAACTTCCTACAGATGTGCATGACGTGTGTGTGTGTGTGTGTGTGTGTGTGTGTGTGTGTGTGTGTGTGTGTGTGTGTGTGTGTGTGCGTGTGTGCGTGTGTGCGTGTGTGTGTGTGTGTGTGTGTGTGTGTGTGTGTGTGTGTGTATCTGTAGCATCCCATCCAGGATTAGATTCCTTGTCTTGTACGCAAGATAGGCTACAGTTTCCCTATGACTCTAAATTCAGTTACAGAAAGAATGTATGAATGAACATTTTTAAAACCAGCATGAAGTTTATTATATCACAATGGCATCAAGAAAAAGCAAGAAAAGCTAGGTGGGGGAAGAGTTGGAGTAAGAAATATATGTTGACTCACCCATTCTGAGGGGAGGGAAGGAGTTCTACACATTGTCACAGCCTATCAGGATTGTAGGGGTTATTTTATTTTCATTTAAATATTTGCTAACATTTCCCCATAATACACACTGGAGTATTTTAAATCTACCCAGGTGGGGGGCTGCACCACCCACACCCACCCACACCCACCTAATTATATATACTAACTCCGACATCACACTTCAGTGGGGAAAAGGGCAAATTGCCTTATGTTGGCCAAGTTGTTCCTTCCCTGTGTAAATCCTTCACGGAAGTAAATGTTCACTAAAGGGAACATTCGAGGATTATTGTTTGCTGAATGGAGGTTCGCTGAAGTGAACCTTTGATGAACTAATATAGACCTGAATTTGTGAACACTCATCCAGATGTGCAGCTCCTTTTTAAATGGAGACAGTGTCACATTTCTTAACTTTGACAGGAAGTTTGTTCTAGAGAAGGGGTAGGTATTATATAACAAATGCATCCCTCCTCTTTGTCTTATTTATTTGTCGGAGTAGATTTAGATCTTTGGCCCTTGTGTTAATTGGACAGTTTGATTTATTGAGGTATAAGAGATCTTGGACTTTTGCATCTCTTATAGCTCAATAAGCAAGACACAGGTCACCCTTAAGGAGTCTACATGAAATTGAATATAGTGATAAAGTCTCCAGTCTTTTTGTAATTTAGCAATTTTAGGCCCCTAATATTTTCAGTTACAGTCTTCTGGAGTCTTTCCAATTGCTTGATATGCTTGGCAAGGTACATTCCAAAAAAGATATTGTACTCTGTGATTGGTGTAAATAATGTGGAGTACAAGGAGGTGAGGACTTTTTTAGTCTGGAAAAAAACTTTTTGCTGTGAGGTGTGCATGGTAAAAATATTTCCCAACCACTATTGCAATGTGATGATCAAATGTAAGGGATCTCCTAAACCATGTGCCCAGGTGTCTCTTGACCTTTTCAGTTGGCATAATGGTTAAGGTCTTCACTGCCCATGAGCAAGATACAAGGTTCAATCCTGACTACCGGCCAGGGCCTGTTTGGAGTTTGCATGTTTTTCCTGTGTCTCTGTATTGTTGTTATCACCTCTAAAAAACACATTGAGTATTTCTATCTCAAACTCACTAATGAATGGAGCTATGGGCAGCAGCAGACATTCTACATGGTGCCCTTGAGGGGGAATAGTTTTATAGACCAACCACTTTGGACAACTAATGTGATGCACAGTATCCTCAAGATAACAGAACTTGGATCACAGACTGCACAGAATGGCAGGAATAGCCACTCAGTGGTGTAAAATATGGCTCTACTTGACTTGGTCTTGTTCACTAATGTCACCAAATGGGCATGGTTACTTGCCGGTGATAAGTGCGTTGAGGACCTGGCTTACCCCAACCTATGCCAGGAACATATGCTAATGGTGGGAGGGGTGTATGTGCTCCTATTGGACAGTGTCTGCCTGCCATAAAGCCCAGCAGTCCTGGATCAATAAGTTACTGGCTGGCCAGTGTCCAGTTGCCCTGCCTGGGTTACCTGGGATAGCTCTGCTGAGAGAAAGTTGGAAGTAAAACCAATCAACTTGCCAAACATGAACTAAGAATTGCTACACTGAATGTAGGTTCACTGATGTAATGGAGCTTATAAGTGGATACCATGATGGTACAGAGGAGGCTGGACATCCTTTGTATCCAAGAGAAAAGTTGGAAGGGCAGTGCAGTAAAGCCACTTGGCTTAAGATTCATAGTCTATTGCTCAGGAGGAAAACAGTCTAGAAATGGTGTGGGAATTGTGTTGAAGGAAAGGCTTCAGAAGACAGTGAGGGATATCATCAAAATTAGTGACAGACTCATGGCAATCAGATTCCAGCCTAATAACAGGGCAGTATTCATAATCTCAGCCTATGCTTCTAACCAAGGTGTGATAGTAAAGAGAAGAGTGCATTCATACAACAGTTGCAGGACCTACTAGATAAAGCAGGACAACGTGAATTGGTATAAACCATGGGTGACTTGATTGCACATATCAGGACAGACAGAATATGACATATGGACTGCCTGGGTCCACATGGGTGAGGTAACAAGAATAAAGAAGTAGAGGTCATTCTAGTATTCTGTCTGGCATATGGCTTTATAGTAGCCAACACACAGTTCAAAAAGAGACACAGTCACAAGATTACATACAACAGTGGACAAAGTGCAACTCAGGTAGACTTCCTCCTAGTAAGGAAAGGGCATTGGGGTAGAATCAGTGATTGCTTTCCTGGTGAAACAGTTAGCCCCCAGCATAAACCACTGGTTGCCAAAATCAGCTGTAAGCAGTGGTCAGAGAAGGAAGGCTCTAAGGTCAACAGAGACTAAGCTGAGGACCTAAAAGTTGACTGGAGAGAAAGCATGACAATACAAGGAATTACTCAGGGTTCTAGCACCCCAAGAAGAGGAGGAAATTGGTGGAGTTGGAGAAGAATGGCAGCAACTCAAATCAGCATGTGTTATGACTACAAAACAGACATGTGGCTGAGCCAGATATGGTAATAAGTTACATAAGAAAAACTGGTGAGTGAATGCATCAAACGAAAGAAGGAGTACAGGAAAAAGTGGGGAGATATAAAAGACAGACCAGGCTAGGATGGAATACTGGTTGGATAACAAAAAGGCTAAGAAAAGAGTTGCAATAGCAAAGAACAGGGCATCAGAGGCACTCTACCATCTTCTGGAAAATGACTCGGTAGGTGGCACAGATAAATTATATCAGCCTGCAAGGCAAAGACAGAAAGATAAAGAAGATAGTCAGACAACCTTCATAAGGGATACCAGCAACAATCTATTAACCACTCCAAAGGACATCAAAGGCAGATGGAAGCAGGGCTTCCAGTAGCTTCTGAATGAAGAAAACACCACAGGAGCTGAACTGCCACAGACACAGCCTTTGATGAGAGAGGAAAAGGAGCCCACTGTGACGCCCCTTCTCTGGGTCTGTAATAAAGGACCATGAATACTCACCACTAACACTGGAGATGGGCATTCACTTGGAATACAAATGGATACACACAGTATTTTCAGATTCAGTTCTCTGCACTAAGTACAATTTCCCTTAAGAGCACACAAGGAATCCAGTCAGCCTGGGGTCTGGATTTCTTTATAAATGTCTCCCTCCAGGTCCCCAGTAAGACTCCCACTGTTACAGCTGTAGGGGTGGGTCCTCAGCTGAGTGCCCAATCCAAGTCCTCCAGCACCCTCTCTGTGGAACCAGTGCTTTGTATTCCCGCCCCAAATAGCTGACACACACACACATACACACACACACACACACACACACACACACACACACACACACACACACACTGTGAGATTTAATTTCACACACACACACACACACACACACACACACACACACACACACACACACACACACACACACCTGGGAAAGGCTAGCACAGATTTACCTGCTGTGCCCCCTTCTGCCCAGAGTATAAGGTAGTTATCACTGCCACCAGACACTCCACAATCAGCTACCTCAAGGCCCTTAACAAAGAGTGTCCAATTATACTGTGTAATATTAATACTAATATAAATGATAGTAGTTGACAAAGAGAGATAGCCCTTCTGGAGTGGCCCACACAGTGTCACCAAAGATAAGCACTCTCAGAGATTAGATACTTTCTGGAAGGACCAGCCACAATGATAAGCACTCTCAGAGGTTAAATACTTTCTAGAAGGACCAGCCACAATGAAAATTTTAAATATATTTAATAATAAATAATAAAAGAACATAAAAATACTGAATATATATTTACAACAAACCACAGAGTTCAATTCACAGGAAATATTGAAAATAACACTGATGGACAGACTCATACAAATAAAGAAAAACAATATCTAAACTAAGCTTCACTATATTTTCCTGACTAAATCTCTTAGAATTACTATTCCCTACTTACTTAAAAGAGCAAGGCATATGATGTAATGAAGGGTCCTTTTTGTTGTCAGGCAAAAGACAGAACACTCAATACTCTGACATTACTCCCTTAAAATATAATTTCCAAGATGGCTTGCAGAATGACCTCATCCAGTCAAATGACTCTAGGTTCTCACACTATCCCTTTTTGATGTTTGAGCCAGGACTTTAGCAGACTGTTACAATACACATTTAGAGCTTTTATGGGACTGTCTAGGAGCCAGAAACATTTACAACACTTTCCCCTTTCTTTACAAAAGCCAACAGATAATGGCTGCTCCCAGACCTACCGTCTCCAGCCCCATTCAGCACTATGGTGTGCTGTGTTAATGATTTAACAGCTCATTTACATTTACCTTATTTTTCTTAAATGAAGCTAGCTGGTTAACCACTGCTCCTCCAGCAGGATCCACTGTTGATACATTTTTTAACACTAGCAATTTTACAAACACATTTTGATTTTCAAATGCCATACAGTTCTAATACATTTATAACATAAGCATCTGTAAAAATCTGTTTGATTTTCAAATGCCATACAGTTCTAATATATTTGTAACATAAGCATTTGTACAAATCAGTTTGATATTCAAATGCCATACAGTGCTAATACATTTGTAACACAAGCATCTTCTATAAATCAGTTTGATATTCAAAGGACATATTCTTTACAGAACTCCAGATGGCTATGCTGGCATTAGCCCATATCATCATACCCATCATGGAAGATGTAAGAATATCACTAAGGAAAATGAGGTTATGGAAAGCAGCAGGCACAGATGAGGTCATAGCAGATATGATAAAGATGCTGGGTGAGACAGGAGAAATGGCTTCTAAGGGTACTCATAGCAGTGTGGAGAGAAAGGTGTATGCTAGATGACTGGAGATAACCATAATCATGCCAGTGTGCAAGAACAAAGTGGACATCCACAAGTGTAAGCAGTAGAGAGGTATCAAACTCATGTCACATTGCATGAAAGTTCTGGAAAGGATGATTTATAAACAGATACACAGAGTAATAGAAAGTAAGATGAGAAATGAGCAGTTTAGATTCAGATCACGATGTAGCACAACTAACCCAATGTTTGCAGTGAGACAGATAGTTAAGAAAAAGCTAGATATGAGGAAAGAGTCCAATTAGGCATTCATAGACTTGGCAAAAGCATATGACAAGGTCCAAAGAAAGCTGATTTGGGCAATCTTGTGGTGGTTTGAAGTCCTAGAAACATTGGTAGAACTACTGCAAGCTATGTACAAGGATCCTATGACACAGGTGTGAACAACGTTCAGCTTCTCAGAGGGGTTCCTAGTGGAAGCTGTTGTGCATCAGGGTTCATCTCTGAACTCACTGCTGTTCATACTGGTGATGAACTAAATTAGCAAACAGGTCAGAGGGGACAGATCATCAAAGTTGCTGTATGCAGACTATGAGCCATTGCAGGCAGACTCTGAGAAAGAACACCCAAAAATGATAGGAGAATGGAATGTAAAACTGAAGGCACATAGGATGAAACTAATTTCAGATAAGACAATGGTAATGGCAGCAAATTGTGGAACTCAGAAGAAGCTGAGAATTGAGATGAAAGGGAAGATAGTGCAACAGATTAACAATTTCAAGTATCTGGGAGGGTTGGTTGATGAGAAGGGAAGTCTGAAAGAAGAGGTCAAAGCTAGAATCAGAGAGGCTGCAGCCAAGTGGTGTAGAGCATCAGATATAGTATATGACAGAAGAATGCCAAAGAAGGTGAAAAATAAAGTGTACAAAACAGTGGCATGACCAGTACTACTGTATGGTATAGAAATCTGGGCAGTAGAAGCAGAGCAGATGAGGAAGCTAGAGGTGATGGAAATGAAGTGCCAGAGACAGGCAGTAGGATACACACTGTGGGACAGAAGAAGAAATATACCTCCAACTGCACAAAAGTTTGAACAGTACGGATTATGGTGATTCTGGCACATGTGCAGTAAAGCAGAAGACAATCTGGTGTAGAAAATTTGGGACAGACAGGAAGAAGGTAAAAGGAAACGAGAGCATCCAGCAAAGAGGTCGATGGATTGTGTGAGAGAAGACCTGTGACAGTCAGGCATGGGTGTTGAAGAAGACAGCAGTGTGGCATTGAGAGATGGTGATGCTTAACATGACACTCCGACCTCATGTAGGAAAAAATGGAATAAAGGCTAGTTGATGGTAATGATGATGTGCTATCTATGCTATAAATGGGATCTAGGGAGTCTGCTACAATGTTACATTTTTGGGGCTTGAGCTTGAGCCTTTCATACACTGGAATGCATGTGTGTGACTTGACAATGATTCCCAGCTTATAAACACCCATGAACTATATTAACCAAGGGTCCTTGCTTAATAAGTGGAAATTTAAGAAGTAGATGTTGAACAGCAGAAGTCAGAGTAGAGATCCTCGTGGAGCTTCACTGGTCATCTTCATGCTGTCAGAGGATGGACTTCCTACTCTTACTGTAAGTCTTGTCTCTTAGTTAGTTGGCTATCCACCAAACCACATGCAGGTCAATTTGGAGCTCGTTCAACTTGGTTATTATATTTGCTTGTGGTGTGGTATGAAATGCCTTGGTTAGGTCAAGGTATGCTGTGTGAAGAGCTTGCCCACAATCTACAGTTTGAGTAAACCTTGCATAGAAGTTCACAGGTTCCATTAGACAGGATCTACATTTGACAAAGTCAAACTGCTGGAAGTTGAGTCAGATAAGATGTTAGATATCATAGTTAATTAGGCCAGCTGTAATACATTCCATGGCTTTGCATAGACAACTCAGGCTGATGAGGGTCTCTAGTGGGACCACCCTTGTGGAGTGGTATCTCAACAGCTGTGCATCACTCCTATTAGACAAAGCCCATTGTGAATAGCTTTAGAAGTGGGACTGCCAGTTCTTGCTTAGTGCTATTATTTAGACAACCAGGTATGTTGTCAGGCCCCATGGATAAGGTAGTCATCATTTTGGAGACGGCCTTCTTCACATGCTCTTTCATGATGATTGGTAGCTTAATACTATCAGGGATAAGTCAGATTGGAATAAATGTCTCTAGGGTGATTGGAATAGATGTCTCTGAGGGGAGTGGAATAGATGTCTTTGGGGGGAATTTGAATACATTTCTCGGGGGTGAATGGAATAGATGTCTCTGGGGGGATTGGAATAGATGTCGCTAGGGTGATTGGAATAAATGTCTCTGGGGGGATTGAAACAGATGTCTCTGGTGTGATTGGAATAAATGTCTTGGGGGGGTTGGAATAGATGACTCTGGAGGGACTGGAATAGATGTATCTGGGGTGATTGAAATAGATGTCTCAGGGGTGATTGGAATATATGTGTCTGGGGGAATTGGAATAGGTGTGTCCAGAAGGGATTGGAGTAGATGACTCTGGGTGAAGTTGGCACTGAATTTGTTTGTCAGTAAGTTGCCAATATCCACTGGATGAGCGCAGTTAGCACTCTTATGAATAATCGCAGCGCTATGCCAGGTGTTATTTATTATTTTTCTGAAATAACTAAAGAATGATTTGTACTTCTCTTTGGATGCTATAACTAGTCTGAGTTCATGGGATGCCTTCATTTTTCTTGTGTACTTTTATAGTTTTGTACCCAGCAGTTTGATGTTTTCCTTCCTTTGGAGTTCACTTGTTCTGCTGTACAGGGTTTAAGAGTCAATTCCTTTGAATATATATTTTATTAATGCTTAAAGACCACTACACTGCTTTGCATCTAGACCTTCCCAATTGCTTGGATTTAGATGGGAATGCCAATTTAATGTATTTGCTCAGGTGAATATAGAACTTAGTATCAACATTATGACTAATGCCATTATACTTGTGTTTAGAGATTTCATAGAATTGTAGCAGATTTGAAGTCCATGAATCTTGTGATATTTGCTTCTGATGGTTTGGAGATTATGATGGAGGAGTTTGTAAGTTGAGGGGGATATCTTGCGTATGGTATCTATAGACGCTAAGTTTCCTATGACCAGGTTGAATATATTCTGTTTTCTAATAGGTTGTTTAACAATCTAGTCCAGGAAGTTTTTGTTTATAAAATCTAAAAATTTTTGTGCATACTCAATGTTGGTGGTGTAAGACTCCAAATTAATCACTGGGAAGTTAAAAGTAACTTGGATGAGTTTGATTTTCAGAATGCGGCCTCAAATTTAGCTAGGTACTTAATCTCTCACAAACAAACAATGATGACATTAGTAAAAAAACATTGTCTGTGAGTATCAAGCAATTCTTAGATTGCCTGAGTATACCATGTGCTATGAGGCTTCCAGCAGAAAGCAATCTAGTTTTCGGGAAAGAGTAATGTATAATTCATATATGTTTTCCATTACTCATAGTTACAATTTAACCTTTCATTTCTTTAATATAATAAGGTTCAGAACTATGTAAGGGTAATTGATTATCTGGTTCACATACTTTAGTGAAACAGATTATCCATTTCTGAAAAATAGAAAACATCATCTTGGACTCAAAAAGACTTACCGTGCCACAGAAATCTTAACTCCAAAGGTTTCTGCAGGGGCAAAGTGATTCAAATGCCACTCTCCAGGTCTTACTTTCAAAGTCACATGTAAATGTGGCTGCCCAGAGAAGTGTTTAATTCAAACTGGCCATGTGCTCTACCCTAGAAATGGTTCTGGTGCTATGATAATGTAGTAGTGAGTCACAAGGAGAAAAGAGTGTTCATTCACCCCTATATATGAGTTTCTGGCTTGAAGTGTGAGTGCAGGTAGGTATCACAGAGCCATCTGTGTGTGTGTATGTGTGTGTGTGTGTGTGTGTGTGTGTGTGTGTGTGTGTGTGTGTGTGTGTGTGTTGATGTGGGGGTGTCTGGGTGTGTGTGTCTTTGCATGGGAGAGTGTGTGCAGGTGTGTGCAAGGGTGGTTCTGAGAATACAAGCATGTTTGTAGGAAGTGTACATACACACAAATGCATGCATTTGTACACATCTCAATACACTGGTAACTCACTCAAGGTTAGTTTTGCTTTATATATGCTGCTTGCCAGGGAAGACTTCTCTGTGGCCCTGATATGAATAAAGTATGCATAAGGAAATGAATGACTCTGTTATACAGAAGTGATATATAGCTATATATATATATATATATATATATATATATATATATATATATATATGTATATATATATATATATATATATATATATATTATATACATTATGTATATATGGATTCACTATACAATCTCGAAGTACTTAAACATCGAATTTTAGTATTTCGAGACTGAATAGTCGAAAACCCACATACACGAAAACCCATAATCACAAATACCACAACCGCGACCATTCACACACACACACACACAAACCAGAACATAATCACACACACATACACCTACCTAACTAAACAAACATAACAACACACACAAACACACCTAACCTACCTATAAGCAGGGGGGCAAGCCCCCCCTGCACCCCCCCCACATGGGAGGCTGTGACACCCTCACACCCCCCCTACTTATATATTCTAACTCCGAGGTCACACTAAACACACAAAAAACACCACAGCACACACTCACGCACATTAAAATCCCTACCCAATATCCTCAAACACACAACACTTACCTGAAACCCCAGATAAATCCACAAACCGCACCACACGTAATGAATGCGACACCACGATAGCGGCAGATTCGACATTTGCTAATTTGACACTTCCGCATTCGGCATACTGTAATTTCAAGTAACTGCACTTTCCACTATTCGGTCTCGACTGACAGAAATTCGAGATTTCAGTACGTCGAGCTTGTCTAGTATATCCGTATATATATATATATATATATATATATATATATATATTTCTACTTCATATGATCGAAAGCTAATAACATCTAAATTCAAAGCAGCAAGACCAAATGATCGAAAATCCACAACATCTAAAACTCATAAAATTGAATCTCAAAACACTGAAAACTACAAAGCAACTATAAATAACATCCCACACACTGTTTACTACGTTTATGCCCCTCCAAGTAGGGGGGCTCCACCCCTTACACCCCCCATAAATTAAATATACCAACTTCGAGGTCTCACTACAGTGGGGTACTTCCCCACTGCAGTGTGACTTTGGAGTTGGTATATTTAATTTACAGGGGGTGTGGGGGGTGCAGGGGGGCTTGCCCCCCTGCATAAATGTAGTAAAACCTCTGTGAGATGTTATTTATAGTTGCTTTGTAGTTTTAATGTTTTAGATGTTTTGGGTTTTAGATGTGGTTTAGATGTTATGAATTTAGATGTTATGGGTTTTCGATGTTTTCAAGTGGAACCATATATATATATATATATATATATATATATATATATATATATATATATATATATATGTTATATGCTTTATGTATGTATATATATATATATATATATATATATATATATATATATATATATATATATATATATATATATAAATATATATATTATATACGTTATGTGTATATATATATATATATATATACACACACACACACACACACACACACACACACACATATATATATATATATATATATATATATATATATACACACACACACACACACACACACATATATATATATATATATATATATATATGTAGATATACATATATACATATCGATAGATATAGATATAGATATAGATATACAGTGGATATAAAAAGTTTACACACCCCTGTTAAAATGCCACATTTCTGTAATATAAAAAAAAGGAGACCAGCTTTCCCAAGATGGTAGTCGTCTGAGAAACACCCTCTCCTCTTAGCTCCATCTACTCTTCATAGGTTAAACCTATCTCTCAAGTTTATATAGGTAAAGACCTTGTGCAATCAAACCTGTTTGTTTCAATTTTTATATTTAAGGCTTTGCGGTAAAAATAACAGTTCTAGTTCGCAAAAACTGCTTGTTTTAACCTGCAATTGAAAACGAACGAAACTACACGTGGCTATATAGAGGCCCAAGATTTCAGCACTGGATCAACTGACAGCACCCACAAGAGATAGTATCGGTGTGTACAATGCCAAAAGAGCCTGAAATTATGGATATTCAAACTACAAAATCCAAATTATCTGCCATATCCACATCTCCAGAAAAAGATACAAAGAGGTTAAGATCATCCAAATCAGTTCAGGAACAACCAAAAGACCCGATTAAACAAAAGGCCGACGGATCGCCATTAATGGATGAGCAAAAAAGTGCGCTACTACCTCTGCAAGTGGCCATCCAAGAATTAACTGTCAAAATGAGTTCTTTCGGATCATCGATCAATAAAATTGCTGACCGATTAGATCTGGTTGAAGAGAGATCTAAATCAAATGAATTTGAAATTGATCATATAAAAGAAGCATTGCAAATGAAAGATAAAGTAATCTACGATATGGAAGCAAAAATCCTAGACCTTGAGGCCAGAAGTAGGAGGAACAATCTGATTATTAGGGGTTTATGTGAAAAATATGAGCCAAACCAACTTCTTGAAGTTACCTCTCAGATTTTTAACAACTTATGTCATGAAAGAAGTCCTCCAACCAAGTATGTTATTGAGAGAGTACACAGAGCTCTGCGGAGACAGCAAACCAGCACAATACCGAGACCGGTCTGTGTTAAGTTGCTTAACCATCAAGATGTTCAATCTATTTTATCAGCCTATAAGAAAATTAATCACTTCTCCTGGAATAACCAAATCATTACCATTTCACAAGATTTACCCCTTGAAATAAGGGAGAAGCGCTGCAAACTTGCCCCCTATTGTGCCGACCTTATTTCCCGCAAAATCAAATTTCAAATGAAATTTCCCTCTACATTATCATTTACTTACAAGGAAACGAAGTTCCTTATGTCTTCTCCTAAAGAAGCGGATTCTATTTTTATAAAATGTTTTGGCTCAACACCTACCAATCGCTGAAATCCCCGTTTTTTTATTGCTTCACTTACCGGAGGCTCTTTGGCTTTTATAGCCCTTCATTGCTGTTAATGTACTGATATTTGCTTAAACTTACAACTGTCCTGTTCTTTAATTAATCTATGAATCCCCTTGGATGTAATAGGAACCTTTTTTTTTTTTAGTTCCTGTTGATCGGGGGATCCTTGGAAATGACGGTTTGTCCCGATCAGGATTGATGCACCTCTGAAGCCGGAAATTGAATCTCTACATCCTTTATCATCCTGTTATTAGTACATATCCGAGAGAACACTATCATTATCTGGTACAAAGAATATTTTCTTCTGGACGATATGTAATCCAAATCTTCTTGGAAATTGATCTCTTTAAACTGAAATATTGAGAAATATTGTCTTCATTGGACTTCCTCCATTAGTTAGGCGGGGCAGAAGTAATACTTTTTACTTTCTGGAAGCACGGGCCTTGAATTCACTCTACCAAAGCGACCCAGAGGTCAGTGTCCTGTCATATTAACTTGCTTATTATAGGTCGCGAAGTTATTTACACATGCCCCGTGGAGATTATAGGCTTACAGGCTGGACTGACAAAAGTTATGAATGATCTAGTGTTTATTGCTATTTCCAATTTTTATTGATAATTGTGAATTCTGACTATGCCCCCCTGTAATATATTTGTGGTTGCTTAAGAGAAACAATAATTATTGAGTTAAATGTTTTTTTTTTTCTGTAATTCTCCAAAAACCTATTGAACTTCCTGTACTTTATATGTGTGATTATAATTAGTTTTATTGAAGTACTCCAGATATAGCTTACTAAAACTATTGTACTGGGTCTAAATGCCTTTAGTTGACCTCTTTCTTTATAGGATGCCCGACAATTCTTGGAAGCTATTAGGATCTTTTAAGCAGGGTATAGATGGCTTTGCTGGGAATTGGTCGGATGCTGTATATTATTTGTAAATATAGTAGGATCCTTATTTTGTTTTTTTTTATTATTAATCACTAAATGTATATTGGATTCATGTTTACTTAAGATATTCTATTTTTTCTTTCTCTCAATTGTAGTGGTTTTGTGGTTAAGCACGGGGATAAAATTGAGGGAGTTTTGTGCCATATTTTTATATAGTGCTGCACTATACATTTCTTCTAAAGTTTACTCCTTATTAACTATTTCATATAACAGTGCCTTTAAATGACATTCATTTGACTCCAAATATTTATGAATAAAACTTGGAATATTTCTTCATGGAATGTTAGGGGGATCCATGAGAAAAATAAGAAAAATCTGGTGATGCATCTTTTTATATAAGTCCCAGTCGGACCTTTGTTTTCTCCAGGAGACACATATGTTAAACGAAGAGTGGGCCAAAGATAAAAACAAAAAGTGGATTAGAGACATTATCCCATTGGGCATGAATCATAATTCCAAGGGAGTGGTGATTATTATTAAAAAATTCTTTAAGTCAACGATTGTGACAAAAGGAGCAGATCATGATGGGAGATGGTGTTGTTTTACATGTCTATCACATAATTTAAATAAACCTATACTATTTTTAAATCTGTATGGACCCTGTTCAGGGCAATTAGATTTCATTATGAGTATTTACAACCTTCTTTTTAAGTTTCCATACCATATATTTGTTTTGGGTGGAGATTGGAATACACTCTTAGACCCGAGCTTAGACCGCTCAAGTAAGACCAAAGCTACTAATATCCAGGTTTTTAAGGCTTTATCAGAGTTAATACTGGATTTTTAATTGATAGACCCAGTTTCGTTCGGTTCTGGTTCTGGGAATAATAATAATTTTTTCACCTATTTTTCTAAATGTCACCATTCCTGGTCTCGTATAGATTTCTTTCTAATTTCCAACATTCTAGCTAATAGACAAATCAAACTCTCAACTGAACCTAGATTTCTCTCTGATCATTCAAGGATAGTACTAGAGATAGGCCTTACATTCAACTTGTCCTCATCTTATAAAGCATATAACTGGTCTCTAAATAGTAATTTACTAAAGGATCAGTCACTAATCCTAGAAATTACTTCTACCTTAAAAGAGCTCTTTTCTGCTTCTCGTGATGGTGATATCCCCTTTGATGTTAGATGGGCGGCAGGTAAAGCGGTAATTAGGGGAATTCTTATCAGGAAAGCTAGCTTTCTTAAAAATTACATAAAAATAAGTTAATCAATTTAGTTACAGATATTAAGTCTTTGGAAGACAAACTTTTGGATAATTACTCCTTAGACACTGAAAATTAGTTGCAATTTAAACAAAAAGAACTGTTTGAACACCATCAATCTAACCTTTCTCTCCAAGAATTTCATTATATCTCTCTAGATATTCTGAATTCTTATAAACCCCTTCCAGAACTCTTGCCAAGCTAATTCTTAACATGCCCAAATCCCCCAGAATCTCTTGCATTCAACACAATAACATGCTTTATAAATCTGATGATCAGATTATTCATCTATTTCACCAAATATATTCTGACATATATGCTAATAATAACATGCTTCCTTCGACTGTGGAGATGGGAAAATTTCTGAATGAGCTAACCTTCCCAAAATTAACTAACTTACAGAGGGGTCTTTTATCAGCTCCGATAGCTAAGACTGAAATTCTGGAAGCCATTGACAACCTCAAGATAGGTAAAGCCCCAGGCCCTTATGGCTACTCACCTGATTTCTATAAAACATTTAAATTTACCCTTGCCCCCATTCTGCTAGAACTTTATGAATCTTTCTCTAGTAAAGGTATAACGGGTTTATACATTAACTACGCTAAAACTATTCTAATTCCTAAAAACACTCGGGATAGTGCTAATGTAAATAACTATAGACTGATATCCCTTATGAATGTTGACATAAAATTTTTTTCAGCCATCCTTGCTAATAGGCTTAAAAAAAACATGAATGCTTTAATTTCCCCAGAACAAATGGGCTTTATGTCTAACAGACATACGTGGGACAACACCTTAATGCTAGAAACCATAATAAATCTCACCAAAAAAGAAAGAAATCCCAGATATGCTATGGTGTTGGATGCTTGTAAGGCCTTCAACTGGGTAAACTGGATTTTCTTGTTTTTGGCTTTATCGAGCTTCGATATCCCCTCTGATTTTATTAATTTGGTCAAAACATTATATAATAGTTCATATACTTGCTTATATATAAACAAAAATATTCTCAACCCATAAAGATTACAAATGGTACCAGGCAGGGGTGTCCCCTCTCTCCCCTACTCTTTAATTTATATTTAGAAACCTTTCTTTTGTTTATATCACAAAGAACTTATCACTCTATTCCTAGAATTCTTAACACTAACATCAGTTTTACAGCCTTTGCAGATGATCTAAATCTTTATTTTGAACACCCTATATCTGACACTAAGAAGATAATTAAATCTCTGAATACCTTTGCCTCTATTTCAGACTACCAAATCAACCTAAATAAATCCTTTGTCTTCCCGATCAACCCTATAGCACATAAACAACATTTGTTTCCAGATCTCTCCTTTCATGTAGATTATTCTCTTAAATATTTAGGAGTCTTTTATGATCACTCTTCTTCATCTCTTTTACAATCTAATTTATCAAAACTCTGGCTCTCTATTTCCCAGGACATTTCGAGATGGCAACAGTTAAAACTTCCAATGTTATCTAAAACTTCTATCATTAAAATGAATATACTTTCCAAACTTCTCTATCATCTTAATTCTTCTCTATCTTCGGTCTCAATTCTTTTCCTCAACAGAATTCATAAAGACCTTGCAAAATTCATCTGGTACCCTAAGTCCGTTAGAATTTCGTATCAAAGACTTATATTACCTAAACCTCTGGGGGGGGGGTCTGGCGATGCCCAATCTCATACTTTATTACAGAATCATTCACGCAAATAGAATATTTGCTATTGCTAATCATCTTCCAAACTCTTCTTCCTGGTCGCCCTTATGGATCAATGTGTGGTTTAATCATGCTCTTAGCAATGATCTTAACCGTAGAGCTTTACCATTCCTGAATAAAATTAACCTCAAGAAATTAAAGCTACATCACGCCCTGAAGGGGTTAATTAAAACTTGTCAGGATCTGTTCCATTCCTTTGACTTAGGTAACGCTCTTCTATTATTTCAACCTATTCATCTTAACCCAAATTTATAAACGAATGATAAAATGATTAACTTAAATAACTTCCTATTGATTAAAGACTGTACCTTATGGGACATGCATAAATTCAGCCACCTCTCATTAACAGAACTCCGAGATGTTCTGTCCTTGCCCAAAAATATATATTATTATCTTGAGGCAATTAAGAGATCTTACATCATTTTTTCTTCACAATTATCCCAGTTCAGATGCTGATTATAACAGTGTAGCAGACTTACTAAAAATGTAGTCAGTAGGAAAAATATGCTCTCTATAGCCTACAAATTCTTTTCCACATACTTGAATAAAGGGAAAATTATTTTTGCAGATTATTGGGACCAATAGGGAGCTACCATCTCATCTCAGCAGAAAACTCTATCAATAAAATCTACTCTTAAATATTCTCCTTTTAAAAAACTTTTATATACACAATTCATGATTACTAATAATTTATATTTAACTCCAGTTCACTTAAATAAATTTAATCCTACTGTTTCCACCTCATGCTCCTGTTGCTCTTGTCCCCATGCTGATATTATTCATATTCTGTGGTTTTGTAGGTACTCTCACAGTATCTGGTGCTCTCTCAAGGTAAGACTGGACAAAATGGGGTATCATAAATCTACCTTATCCTGGAAAATGGCCTTGATACATATTACCAGTCTTAACATGTCAAATCTTAAATTTAGAGCACTCATTACACTCTGTCTTCTAATAAAATTTTATATTACCAAGCACTGGACTGATCGGTCCAAGTTGTCCTGGAGGGAATTTAAAAATCTAGCAATTAAATACATTACTTCCCAAAAACTGATAATAACTAATCCTCGTAAATGAGATGTTTACCAAGAACTATGGGAGTTTATTTTTCTTCTTTTGACTGACGATTGAGGAGCATCTCCTACATGTTACTACAAGCCCCTTGATTATTATAAACTTGATTAACAAAGTCTCCCTGCAGCTGAAGTAAATCCCTCCATGGTGATCTTGGCCAGAATTGTTTTTGTTCTTTAATCCCCCTCTCTTTTCCTCATAACTTTATGAGTTGTATGGGGATTTGTTGTAGGGTAGATGTGGTATCTACATTAATTCTTAAATGTTGTTATTTGGAGTCGTTATTTTGTGAAGCAGTTTTCATTTCTTCCTTGTATATATTGGCACTTATGTATATAGGTTATCATTTTGGATCTCTTATGTAGTAATGCTTATGTACAACTCTTTATTGTTGTTAAATGTGTTTTTTTTTCTTGTTATGCTTGTTACAATTATAAAAGCAAATAAAAAGTGTTTTGGAAAAAAAAAAAAAGGAGACCACAATAAATCATTTCAAAACTTTTCTCACCTTTAGTGTGACCTATAACCTGTACAATTGAATTCAATTCAATTGAAAAGCAAACAAATTTGTTATGAGAAAAAATATCTTCTCCTTCTTCATCTTTTGGCTTTTCCCGGTTAGGGGTCACCACAGAGGATCACCTGTCCACTCATGAATGGCAATGAAGTTTTATGGTGTCGAGTTGCCAGCTCGGCACCCAACCTTCCACCGAAGGCACACACACACACATACACACACACACACACACACACACACACACACACACACACACGCACTTATGCCTAGGGCCAATTTATAGTATCCAATCCACCTACAGCATGTCTTTGGGATGTGGGAGGAAACCGGAGCACCCGGAGGAAACCCACGAGACCACAGGGAGGACATGCAGACTCCGCACAGAAAGTACCCCAGCCAAGGATCGAACCGGAAAACCTATTGCTGTGAGGAAAACATATAAAAAATAAAAAACGTACAATAAGCTGGTTGCATAAGTGTGCACACCCTTAAACTAATACTTTATTGAAGCACCTTTTGATGTAATTACAGCATTCAGTCTTCTTTGGTACACACCTGCCATCAATTAAATAGACTCTGATTAACCCCAAATAAAGTTCAGCTGTCCTAGTAGGATTTTCCTGACATTTACTCAGTTGCCTGCTACAGCAGAAGCCATGGTTAGCAGAGACCTTACAAAGCATCAAAGGGATATCATTGTTGAATGGTATCAGTCAGGAGAAGGGTAAAAACAAATGTCCACAGCATTGGATATACCATGGAACACAGTGAAGACAATCATCAAAAAGTGGAGAAAATATGGGACAACAGTGACGGTGCAAAAAACTGGATATCCCTCCAATGTTGATGAAAAGACAAGAGGAAAACTGCTCAGGGAGGCTGCCAAGAGACCTACAGCAACACTGAAGGGGCTGCAGGAATTTCTGGCAAGTACTGGTTGTGTACTACATGTGACAACAATCTCCAGTATTCTCCATATGTCTGGGCTATGGGATAGGGTTGCAAGGCTGAAGTCTTTTCTTACACAGAAAAACATCCAGGCCTGGCTAAAATTTGTGAAACAATACATCGTCTCCCAAAAGGATTAGGGAAAATGTGTTATGGTCTGATGAGACCATGGTTGAACTTTATGGCCACAATTCCAAAAGGTACGTTTGGTGCAAAACCAACACTTCGCATCACCAAAACAGCACCATCCCCATGATGAAGCATGGTGGTGGCAGTATCATGCTTTGGGTTGCTTTTCTTCAGCTGGAACTGGAGCTTTAGTCAAGGTGGAGGGAATTATGAACAGTTACAAATACCAGTCACTTTTAGCCCAAAACTTTCAGGCATCTGCTAGAAAACTGAAGATGAAGAGCAATTTCACCTTTCAACATGACAATGACCCCAAGCATATATCCAAATCAACAAAAGAATGGCTTCACCAGAAGAAAATTAAAGTTTTGGAATGGCCCAGCCAGAGCCCAGTCCTAAATCGAATAGAAAATTTGTGGGGTGAACTGAAGAGGGCTGTGCACAGAAGATGTCCTCACAATCTGACAGATTTGGAGTGCTTTTGCAAGAAAGAGTGGGCAAATATCGATAAGTCAAGATGTGCCATGCTGATAGACTCCTACCCAAGAAGAGTGAATGCTGTAATTAAATCAAAAGGTACTTCAACAAAGCATTAGTTTAAGGGTGTGCACACTTATGCAACCAGCTTATTGTATGTTTTTAAATTTTTTATATTATTTCCCCTAATAGATTTGTTTGTTTTTCAATTGAATTGTACGGGTTATAAGTCACATTAAAGGTGGGAAAAGTTTTGAAATGATTTATTGTGGTCTCATTTTTTATATCACAAAAACCTGACATTTTAACAGGGGTGTGTACACTTTTTATATCCACTGTATATGGCAGTGGTATAGATTATCAAACGTTTGTAATATCAGCTGTGTGTAACTCTGGAAGAATATCGCATAATCATTTGGTTGACTCTGCTGGCTTCACTGTTTGAGACGTCACTGAGCAGCAAGGAGTGGGGATTTGCTCTTAACTCTGTTGTCCAGTCTCAGAGTTGGTATATATGATTAGCACAGGGTGTGGGGGATTAGTTACTTTTTTTTTCAGTGTTTTGACATTCAGTCTGTTTTCAGTTCAATGTTTATATTGCAAAGAATATATATATATATATATATATATATATATATATATATATATATATTTTTTTTTTATTATTTATTTTATTTTTACATTTATTTATTTTTTTTTTAGTTACTGTTTTTTATTCAGTGTTTTGACATTCAGTCTGTTTTACATATATATATATATATATATATATATATATATATATATATATATATATATATATATATATATATATATATATATATATATATATATGGGTCCCCTTCAAACATATAAAACCCATAACATCTAATTTTATAACATCAAGACCAGAACATCTAAAACCCAAAACATCTAAAACCCATAACATCGAATTTTATAACATCGAAAATGTGCATCAGAACATCAAACACTACAAATCACAAAAAAATAACATCCCATTCACATATAACAACACCAAACTACCAAACACACTTTTTACTATGTTTCTGCAGGGGGATAAGCCCCCCTGCACCCCCCCATGTGGAGGGCACCACCCCACACCCTCCCCGTAAATTATACCAATTATGCCAACTCCGAGATCGCACTACAGTGAGAAAAAGTTAATTTCCTAACCCCACTGTATCACGATCACCATAAACAATGTATTTCTATATCATTTACCTGTATGACCTAAAAAAGACATACAGAATGGTAAAATAAATACTACATAAAAAGTATTAATTCCTAGATTATATAAATAACTATAGAAATGAAAACTATAACATCTCATAGTGATACTACAAGATTAACAGATTAAATGATGACATTTGCATATGTGCTGATACACTATTGCATATTATACATTTTAGATGTTATGAAATTTGATGTTATGAGTTTTAGATGTTATGGGTTTTAGATGGTCTGGTCTCGATGTTATGAAATTAGATGTTATGGGTTTTAGATATTTTGAAGGGGACCCATATATATATATATATATATATATATATATATATATATATATATATATATATATATATATGGTTCCCCTTTATAATCTCGAAATACTGAAAGCTCGAACTTCAGTATCTCGAAACTATAAAGTCGAACAGCCCACAATCCCAAAACACACAAACACGAAAAACTAAAATCCCAAACATTCACAAACCATGCACCACACAACACGCACACCATTCAACCCACAACACACAAACTACACAATCCTTCATTACATCTACGCAGGGGAGGGCTGTGCCCCCCCCTGCACCCCCACACCCCCCTACTTATATCTATACCAACTCCGAGATCGCATTAACAGTCAAGCAATGCATTACTCACACGCAGACATTCCACACTCCTTCGCACACACACATCACACATATACAGACACAACCTCCCTATCCTAACCCACACGCACAACTTACAATATCACTCACATACACTCACTTACCTTCACTTCCGTGAAACATCCCGGCCAAACACTTCCCATCCTGTTGCTGCACTGCATAAGCACGGATTTGAGATATTCGAATTCGCGCTTATGCACTTTCGAGATTTTGCAATTTTGCCTTTACGGTCTCAAGATACTGAAATTCGAGCGTTCAGTATTTCGGGATTGTAAAGGGGAACCAACTACATAAATATGTGTATATATATATATATATATATATATATATATAAACATTTGCTTATCAGGAAAGTCCAACTGAGACAAAGCCCATTTTCAGCAGAGGCCCAGGGAGAAATGCTCAAAATGCATGTCTTTAGAATGTGAGGGGGGGGACTGGAGCACCCAGAAGAAACCCACCCCAGCTAAGAACTGTATTTGAGAACCTCCTGCTGTAAGGTAACAACATTAACCACTGCACCACTTTTTTTTGGGGGGGGGTCTCTCTTTTAGGTAATATGCTTGTTATCTGTCTGTCTGCAGATGTCATTGTTGCTACTCCTTACCCATATCCTTTACTTATCAGATCCATTCTACAAAAGCAGTGGCTATTTGGAGAAATGCAGTGCCAGACTCCAGCCTTCTTTCATAAGTTTTAATGCTTCTGTGTACACCATCATGCTGATAGCAATCAATCACTGGTGTTGCATCTGTCACAGGATGAAATATGACAAGATGTTCATTATGAATCTTACCTGCTGTTATATATTCTTTACATGGACAATTAGTTTTAGTTTCATGTTTACCTGATCTTTCACGAGCAGATTTAAAGTATAATCCAGGTGTATACATGTATGCATTCCTGTTCACTGCAAATAAAGTACAAACTACTGATCTTGCAATCATTCATTTTATTTTTCCAATAACAAGTTGTAATCCTGTGCAATGCAAGTATCTGGATGACAATATACAGGACAAGTAGAGAATCACAAAATATTGCAAGCAAACTTGCCAGGCTTCAGATATGAGGAATGATTTGAAATGTTTGCAGTATCTGTGCTTTTTGCAGTTTGCTGGCACCCTATTCAGTATCATTGCTTTAACTGAAGTTTTCAGCACTTGAGGAAAGACACCACATTTTCCACTGTGTTTGCTCTTGGCTTTTTTAGTTCATGATTCAACAGCTGCCTTAATGATATATTTTAACAAGACTTTTCTGCATGAGTACAAATGTTTACTGTTGTCAGTGTAAATATTCATATTAAGAATCAAAAAGCTAAGGGAAAAAGAGCACGAAATTAGACTGAATCTTTTACATTACAAATAATGAACAAACTTTCTAAAAATGATTAGAGAATGGGCAACCTGTTCGTCACCACCCTTATTGGAGAAAGAACATTCCTCAGCAGGGTGTTAATTAAAATTGAGTCTGCTGTTTCATGGAAGCATATTATGCTGCTATGAAGCTTGGACAGTTCAAAACTAAATGGCCACCATTATTTACAATCACTAAACACTGTTTAGCAATTGTAAAATTAAAATGCTACAATAACTAAAATAAACTTTGTGTGTGTGTGTGTGTGTGTGTGTGTGTGTGTGTGTGTGTGTGTGTGTGTGTGTGTGTGTGTGTGTGTGTGTGTGTACATGGGTATGTGTGTGCATGTGTGCTCATGCTTGTGTATCTGTGTGTGTGAGACAGAGCTGACTGCGAATAGAAAGGTTGAAAAATAAGAGTTCAGTGGTATTTTTTGAAAATTTGCTGTTTCATTAATAGAACAATACTACGTTGCCTATTACTACATTAGGTACAAGATATTTTTTTTAAATGAAATTGGATAATACTCCTGGGGATTCAATAAACTTTGTGTAGGCTTAGAGCAAAGCCTACACGGAGTTTGCATATTTGCATGTTGAGCAGCAGCACTAGTTACATATGCATGCTGCGGACCACACAAATATAATCACGGGCATTTTAATGGCCTGCTACAGTTTTGATGGACTGGAAACTGTGTAAAATAACACAGATGCCAGCAGACATGTAAACCTGTTTACCAATGAGCAAACTAGGTCTGCAGGATTGCACAGAATGTCACAATGATTACCAGGGTTATTAATAAAGCAAGGTATATAGTTCTAACACATTACATAAATGTGTATACAGTGTAGGGTAGTATGGAAACCTGTTTTGGGCATACTGAATAAAAGTTGTGTAAATGATCAGTAAGGGTACATGGGCTGCATTATAAATAAATAGCCAGGAGAAGTATGTGGATTGAAAAGGGAAACACAGATGAATTGTAGGAATGAACACAGGGGAAGAGGACAAGTGAAACTTGATAATGTACAGCAAATGAGGGGATGTCAATGAAGACATATGTAGCATGAACCCAAATCACATATAGACATGATACAGTATGGACTGCACAGTTATTGTATATTATGTGACTGTCACACAAGGTGGCATATCATACACACACACACACACACACACACACATATATATATATATATATATATATATATATATATATATATATACATATGTGTGTGTGTGTGTGTTTGTGTATGCATGGCACAATTCATGCTGTCATGAATGTAACCCATGCCATCAATGCTATTAATCAGCTATGTATTTACTGTGTGTATCACAGAAACACGTATCACACATGCATCTTGTATATGACCTTGATGGGGGTTCTGCACAATCAACCAGTAATGTTTATGCAGCAAATTGAATACTTAAGTTTGGCTGATAAGATGTGTGTGAGCTCACTGTGGCAAATGTTGTACACTTGAATGCCTCATTGCTGGAAGATGTGCTATGAGGTACATGAAAAAGAGTGCATTGTACTCAGTTATTGGTGTGATGAGGGCTTACAACTATGGAACTATGATGCCCTTTGATGTGGATGTCCACACACACTCAGGAATTGTGTTACATACAAGAGAATAGTCATCACTGTGGGCACATGCTGGTGGATGTTCCACATACCATCTGCCTGAGTACACACGTCAAATGCCACTTGATCTGCTCATAGGGGTGTGCTGCCTATATTATAATTAGCTTGCATATTTGATTTTATAATGTAATTAATCCTCCCATGACTTTTGTTCATCTCCTGTGTCTGCATGGTTATGGCAGCAGTCTTTTGTATGTGGTGAAATTATCTGTATTATACCAATAAAACATTTTGATTCAATGACTGTTCGCAATCTGTAGTCCTCCACAATGCTGGTTGCACAAAGGATGTGTAAATCATTCTTGATGTCTATAACTTAAATAATGAACAGGAAATGGGACTAGTATAGAACTCTGAGATACAGATCTGATCACTGGACTGTTGATATAGGTCACTTCATACACTTCAACATATTTATCTGTCACATATGTGATCCATTGGTGTACCCACTTGGTGATATAGGTGTGTATAGCCACTTGTGACAGTTTCTCAGTAATATCCCAGTGTGGATTTGTGTCAAATGGCTTGGCCAGGTCACTGTTGTCATCATGCATGCCCTTGATGACCTTCTTGAGGACATTAAACAGGAGTAACAGACATGATGTTGCCTGAACAAATCACATGTTTTACACACAGTTGGGTTATTACCTGTGTGGTTTTAGAAAAGATCCATGATGACTTGGTGTACCTCACAGATGAGGAAAGTCAGGATGGATCTTTATCTGCATGCATTATGTGATGCCCCCCCCCCCCAGTCAGAAGGATGCATGTTAATATATACCCTTCTATGGGAACATAGTCCATCTGAAGGCCGTGTTGAAGTATGGATCCAACTGTGTCTGGTAGGTCCATGTTGTGAGTCACACTATAGGCAACCTGTGATGTTGTCAGGGCCCATTGATTCTGTGCTATTAGCCATACACAGCGCACAGATGAGCTGCCCTCCTTAAAATAGTAACTGAGTAATGTTTGCATTTATACTTTAGCTGATGGTCAGTGATAACGGGGGGGGGGGGTTGCTTGTGATTCAAACTGTCAGCTAGTGGTTTGACAATTTCCTCCAGCTGGATATGTCTGGTGGCATCCATATACAAGTGTATCATACCATGTCAATAATTCTCAGGAGGCACATTATTACAGCTGTTATAGAAGCAGTATGTAATACAATAGCAGCCACAGCCATCAGTGGGTCTATATTAGATCAGTGAATGCTTAAACAAGCGAACGTTGATTGATCGACCTTATTTTAGTGAAAGTGAAAAATATCGAAGCAGCAGAAACCCAAATTTTTTCCTAAGGAAAGAATTCGGTTGTCCGTTTCTGTTGCTTCGGTATTTTCAGTGCTGTGGTGGAAAGTTACGGGTCGGATTCAGATAAGTGTGCGATTCTGTGACTATGAGTGTTAGGGTGGTTTAGGTGAGTTAGGGTTAGGGCTCAGGTTAGGTATGTGTGCGATTGTGTGGACATGAGGGTTAGGGTGGATTTAGGTGAGCTAGGGTTAGGGAGCGGGTGAGGTGAGTGTGCGATAGTGACGGACCTTAGGGTTAGGGTTTGGGTTAAGGTAAGTGGATAGTTAGTGGTGTGTGCATAGTTTAGTGTAGGGTTAGGTGTCAGATTTTAGGTGTATGTGTGTGGATTTCTGTTTGTTTGGTGTGCTTGTGTTGTGTGTATGTGTTTTGGATCAGCGATTTTTTTTCCCTAGGAAAAGAAATCGCTGATCTGACAGTTCGAGATTGTAAGCTTTCACTTACATAAGGTCGATCAATCAGCGTTCGCTTTTTTTAAGCATTCGCTGATATAATATAGACCCCCAACAATATATTACCTCACATCACAGATTGTAATACCCCCTTGTAGCCATACTGTGCATCCACACCTCAATATAGCACATGTCAGTGATAGTAACATTGACATGTCAACTGTTCATAGGATGATGTGACTTTATTAGGCTAATGGCCAACATCACATGAAATCCTAGCCATTTTATTATTCCATGTAAACAAAATTTCAATATCTATATTATGGAAGACAGTAAGACTATTGTGTGTGTGTGTGTGTGTGTGTGTGTGTGTGTGTGTGTGTGTGTGTGTGTATATTTGTTGGATTGCATTACATCCTGCCACTGTCCATATGGGACATGTGCACTACAATTAGGAATCACACAAGTAGTGATCTGGAGATGGTTCATGGAAGGACTCTGCTTCATGATCTCTGTATGCACATTTGACATGAGGACATCCTCTGCAAGAAGGCCAGAAGACAAAGGAGTATGGTGGACACACACACACACACACACACACACACACACACACACACACACACACACACACACACACACACCAGTTGACTGCAGGGAAAACAGAACCCCTACCTAAGTACGCTGACTGAAGAACTTAGTATTTAATGCCACAGCACAAGTCTGACTTGGAGAGTATCAGACAACACTTTATAAGTGATGACATCAGCAGTGTCTGGGGAGAAGAAGTTGGTAATAACAGTGTCCCATATGCTGGTGAAAAATGGTCTGTTGAGTGTTAACCAAGTGAACACACACATACACACACACACACACACACACACACACACACACACACACACACACACACACACACACACCAGTTGACTGTAGTGAGAGCAGAACCCTACCTAAGTACACCGACTAGCAAACTCAGTAGTTAATGCAACTTCCACATCACAAGTCTGACTTTTACAATGCCGCAGGACAATTTACAA
Source organism: Protopterus annectens (assembly GCF_019279795.1). Classification (NCBI taxonomy): domain Eukaryota; kingdom Metazoa; phylum Chordata; order Ceratodontiformes; family Protopteridae; genus Protopterus; species Protopterus annectens. The sequence continues at coordinate 552,029,626 of NC_056741.1, read as the reverse complement.
TGGATGACATCATCAATGGATACTTGACAGAAGATGTGGTGAAACATATAATAAATGGATGTGTAGACATGTACAACTGTCAAAATATCGGTACTCCATGGGATTGTACTGATTACTAAAGACACATAGTTATGTTTTTCTGACTAGACAAACAGACATTCACTCACACCAGTTGACTGCACTGAGAACAGAACCCCTACCTATGTCTACCAACTAGAAAACTCAGTATTTAATGCAAGTGCCAAGGCACACATTTGACTTCTGAAGTGCTACTGGACAATTTATAGTGGATGACATCATCAGTGGATGCTTGAGAGAAGATGTTGGGAGGCCTATATGAACTGGGTGGGTAGCCATGTACGACTGACAAGATATTAAAGTTCTGCATGTTACCATATTGATGAGTATGTAAAGTGTAGCATTTGCTGTTGTGTTTCTAATGTACAGGAATACTTTAAGAGATAGCTTTAAAATCTATATGCAAACAGATGTCCACATTAGTACAAGTACTAGCAAATCTGGATGTATATTGTCAGTATAAAGTTGTACATGGTATATAAGAAAGCATTTTTTGTATTTATTTTTGTAGTGTAGTTGATATACTTGGGAACAAGTACTGAAAGACCAAGTTTCAAGTGCATGGGTGCAGATAACCCATGGCTACGGAGCAAATATATGTTCTTTCCATAAAAAGTGCCTTTCCTTTGATTGTGTTTTTACATGTATTTCATGGGACTAAATGGGCAGTAAACATAAGTAATACATGCTAAGGTGCACGTTCCATTGTGCACCACCAAGCAGCTGGTTTGCATGTTTGGTGGCAAAGTGTTTGCGCATGCGAGATACACATTTATACTGCTTTCTCCATTTGCTCATAGTTAAGTGATGAGCAAACATAAGCACTGAGGAAATTACAGACTGTTTTACCTTAACTCAGCATGTTTAAGCAGCATTGCATGGAGGAAATCGCACCATTGAAGAGCCGTTCACCATCAGTCAGTTTTGGTGCATGATGCCAAACTCTGCAGAAGCACAGAGGACAAAAGTGAAGTTCTTCAATGTTTTTTTCACTTACCTGTGTGGTGTGTGATTCTATTTTATGACCAGATTAAAGGTGTTAAAATGGAGTAGACAGGAAAGAGTTGAAATGGGGGGTAAACACGGAGGAGAACAAGACAAAGCGATATAGAAATGTGCAGGAGGGAAGTAGGAAAGGATCATAGCTATCCACTTCTTCAACTGTGTAAAACAAAAATATGTACAGAATATTAGTTGACTTTTGACTGTCACCTCAACAAAGAGGGATGACAACAATGCAATCATGTTGTATAGCCAATTGGACCAAATCAAGTGCATCTAGAAGACACCTGTGCAAAGTGGAGGATTATGTATGGGATGATATTTTTTGTGGGACGTGCTCATTTTTTTATTTTTTACTTCAGTAAGAGAGGAATGTTGGGTAAGGGTCGTAGGTATTTCTGGGTCAGATAAGTAAGGTAAGTGAGAAAGTGGATGCAAACAAACAGGACAAATAAGACAAGACCCAGGGATGGTGAGGGACACAACAGGTTGGGGAACACCATGATTGGGTATAGGGAGGGAACATCGGCTGACCATGCCTGTCCAACATGGGGAACGTGAGAATTTAGCCCTCACCTGCAGAACTATCATCATTATCTCCTTACTCTGCTGGCTGTTGGAGTGCATGATGTCTTTTTCTATGGACCATAACAGACAGTATCCTCTCCATCCATCCTAGGCATGCACCAATGGAGCTGTTGCACAACCTCTATGCACCAAGCCTGGCAACACCTGACAGGTGACAAAATCCCTACCTTTGCCACTACTCCCAGAGAGTACCACAGCATCAGCTGCCTGGGGTAATGTTAACTGATGTGGAGGGCCCAGGTACTGCAGAGAAAGCAGATGTACTGGAAATTGGTGCAGGAGCCGGTCGAGTGGGATCAGGCTGAGCCACAGTGGTTGGTCTACCTCCCTGTGCTGTAAAGCATTTGTGAGTTGTCAGAAATGGATGACATGAAAATTTTGTGACCACACATGTAAAAATAAAAAAAGATCTGGGATGGGGTAACAGAAAAAAAGAGATAATTAGTACCATCATATGTGACATGCAATAAAGTATTACAATATAAAGAATTTATTTCTGCTTTTACATTTAAGTATACTTCTTAACTACAAATTATAACTGATGATTACTCAAAGTAATCCTTACAATGTGCATATATTGCACATATGTAGATTAAGTTAACAGCAGGGCATTTTGCCACTTCTGTTGAAATTATATAATATTTTGAAATTATTTGAATATATATTTGTTACTTGTGGTATATAAATCCACAAAAATATGACTACAATATTAGAATTGACTACTACAGTTGGCTTGTGCTACAGACTGAAGCATGCATGCTTGATTTTACAGTTAGGATATGCATGCTGAATTTGCTACTAATGTATAGAAGAGCAGTATTTTAGACAAAATAATAGTCATAGTGTGCTGCATACACACCCATTGCTTCCCTCAGTCTTTCCAAATGCTCAGCATGGGCCTCCTTATTCACCATTATACCCTGGTTGGCTGTGGAATAAATAGAAGAGAATAAGATAAGAGCATTGTGCAAACCAGTCTCACCTATATGCAGCTGTCTATCTAGTTTAAATTCTCTTTATCTGTATACTTACACAACTGCAGAATGTCAGCAGTCCTAAATGCAGCCAGCCACTGGTTGAGTGTATCTTGCTTGTGCCTTTTGAGGTTGTTAAAATGGTGAGTGCACTGTTCTCCAGTGCATGGAATGCTAGTGACACTGGAGACAGACTTGGCCAGACTATTTCATGCCTCAGACTTTTACTGGAAGCCAGTACAGTTCCGCTGCAAGAGCCTTTGGCTGTGGCATTTTACAAGTGGTCCAATAAAGGTTCTGGACTTCTCAACACCCCACCTTTGAGCCCTAAATTTACCTTATACCTCCAGACATGTCCAGTCAGGGCAAACAGCAACAGATTATAATGTTTTCCCACTAGTTTGTGTTATCACATTTACTGCTAGTGAGAAAAACCCAAACAATGATGTAAACTGCTTTTGCAAGACATTAAGTGGAGAGCAGCAGTGCCAAACAGATTGGAAAGCAGTTTTTGAAATAGGAGGGACAGGTTTATAACACAGAAACTGCCCATGCTATGGAATAGACTTTCTATACATGTCAAACAGAGCACTTCACTGGCCCTCTTCAAGAGAAATCTTGATGAGTGGATCGGAAATAGAAAATTCACCCTGGGGATCACTCCAGTGGCTCTACTCGACAGAGGTACTGGGAACTAAGGTCGGGTGGCACAATGCCAGGGTAATCCTATGGGCTAGGCTTGTAAAAGCTCCATGGCCATTAGCCTAGTACACACCTATGAACCTTTGAACCTATAGGATGGTTAATCTGACAGTTGCTATTATTTTATGGGCTGGTTGTTGCTATAACTATTAGCAGATTCAGCTTTGCAGACATATACTGGGGGCATGCATTTTATGACCTGACACTTTTTTGTGTGACTTTACAGACTAATAAAATAAATTTGTACAATGTTGTGTATTTCGGCTTTTCCCGGTTAGGGGTCGCCACAGCAGAACTCCGGTCCGCTAATGATTGGCAGTAGATTTTTACGTGCTGGCTTGCCGGGCCTAACACACAACCTTCAACGAAGGAACGCCCATTCACGCATGTTGCCACACAGAAGACACTCTAACTGAGAATCGAACGGGCAACGTCTAACTGTGAGGCGACAACGTTACCGCAGCACCACCACCGTAAAATAAATTTGTACAATATGGGAGTCAAACCTATGTATCAGAGACAAAACATTATCTTCAACATAGGTGATTTTTCATTCTTGCCACAGAAAGGCTTGTTAAGCAACTTCATTAATTATATATAAATACACCTGACAAAGCGAGGTGTTATTCATGTATGTGTGTGACCTGACAAGATCCTGATTTATACATACATGTGTGTTTGACTATCATTCAAGTCTGAAGGCCATCCAAGGCCAGAGAAGCCAATTATAATTACAGAATCGGAATATTAAGTATCCCCTCTGCCGCACATATAATTCATAACAACTATACTGCTATACATACTTATAGCTATTTATAATTATATTTTTTATTTGTTTTTTAAAAGGAGTGGACAAGCATTAATAAAATTGTGATTGTGCAAGATACAAGCCCTGGCTCACATTGCATTGTGAGCATTGACTTATACCAGTTGCCACAGGGAAGGTTGGACTACAAGAGTATTTTTTACAGTCATTACTATGCACAGTGCCATTGCAACTGAGGCCTTATTTGTTAGAGCTGCTCATTACTTATACATATACATTAAAGAGTTGAGTGTTTAAACATGTCTGTGTGTGACATGACATTTCAGAAAATAAATGTATAATTGTAAAACCATAATTCTACTGGTACCCACAGTAACACATGATAAAAAAACCTCAGTTGGCAGCCAAATGGACTCAGAATGGCAAATAAACAACAAACTGAAAACAAGAAAGCCAAGAGTTCAACCGTCCAAAAACCGAAAATATTTTATATTACAAAACAACAAAAAACAAAGCTTTTGAATCCTCACGATCCTTTGCAAGTGCTTTGCTGTTTGTTGTGTTGTTATATTAAACTAGTTTTGGTCTTTGTACGGTTGGACTCTTGGCTTTCTTGTTTTCAGATACCTGTAGTAACACATTCTATATATCTGATATCCTGTGTATGCTCAATGCACCTGCTGTAGACAGTTATTTCTGTGATTGATTATTTTTTCATGATAATTTTATCCTTTTGAAATCAATAATGTCTGCCTCCTGTCTGCAGGTGTTCTGTCTGCTTCATGTGTGGGCCATTAGGTCAGGTTTGTGTAAAGGTAAGCGACACGCAAATGTGACAAGCAAAGTTCATCTTGTTTTATCTTTGTGAGCAGTGTTTATTAGGTTTCATCTTTAAAAGATAAATGTGGGACTTGAACTGTGATCTACAGATAGTATATACTATGTGGGTTACCATGTTTAGCAGGTATATACACACACACACATATACTTCATATGTGTAGTTTATGTAGTCTTTATCATACATTACATGACATTGTATTTATCCTTTTCCCTGTGTTTACATTAATCCGTGCACCATGCAAATAGTGAAATTAAAATAAATAAATAAATAAATAAAAAACAACAGACAACATTACAGAATAAATGTTAGTACACATTAAAGATTTTTACACAAGTCTGGATTTGAACTCTCATACCAATGAACCCTCAAAACACAGCAAGGGTATCTTATCCCTACTGGCCACAGAAACAGCTTTGCAGCAGGAATGCAAATCATTGTGCATACAAGTAAGTCCCATTTCATTGACAGTATTAACAAGAAATATAAAACTTGTACACTCTCAGTTGTTTGTACATGTGTTAATTACATATTTAGTACGATGACTAATCACAGAACCATTTATGAGCATTGTTCACAGCAATGCAGCTCTGTCTTATCTTTGTATTGTGTTCATTCTTCTCTTATTTGATCAGTAATCAGTAATCTCAGACATGAAGTCTGTAAGGCATTTTGTGTCATTGTCCTTAAAATGTATGAGAATATTAAATGACAATAATATGCAGTTTTCAACAAAAGGCAGGGAAGTTTGAATATTAGTGAACAGAAATTGAGAAAAGTGTGCTGCTCACTTCCATTTAAAACCTGGATACAATCACTTTTACACTTTGTAAGTGTATCCTGGCTGATGCACCCACTAGAGGAAAGGAGTCTAAATTGTTCTGTATTCCTTCTCCCTCCCACTATCCATTCACAGTTGTAATCCATTAGCAACAAACACTGAAGTAGTGTCTACACTATGTTTACATCTGCTACAGAAATCCAAAAGTGTGGGATTTGGCAATTCTAATGAGTTCCCACCTCATTTGCACCTTCACTGTGCTCAGAGGCATAAGTCTATACCATAACAAGGTAACCATGTAGCAAGGGAACTTGAAGGTGAGAGGACTTGTGTATTTGTACAACTCCGAGGATTGACATTCCTTTAGATTTATCTGCACAGAACACTTCTGATGTTGCTAAAGTATGCTTGTATTTTTCAAAAACATACTAGATCTGTTCAAATGTTATGTAGAAAGCTGTTATTTATATGCATTGAGGGACTGAACTTTTATTTGTATGCACTTCTTATACTTCATTCTTGGCATAGGCATGTTTGCCATGCATTGACTACTTTCACAGATACATAGCCTTATTAACTGCCATTACAAGTGATATTGTTAAAACTGGTTACCTTACCATCTTTTCTATCTTATTCCATGGCAATGCAAGTACTATAGTGTCAAGGACACATAGGTGTAAAGCTTCTAAGATGGCCCATAGACACAACCAGAGGAGTGCTGGGCACAGTAAGAGGGGCCTGGCAATCATATACAATTTACTTTTGAGTTGTTCATGTGTGCACATTTTGTGAAAATTGTGTGGTGAAGCATTCATAACAGGTGAATTATGTGTTATTCCTTGGATTCTACAAACTGTCTTTTCCCTGTTGTTTTGGGGTGGGGATGCAAGTACTATTTGTGTGTTTCCACATGACCAGATGGGTTTCAAGAGTTTTATTCTTGCAATTGTATAGTCATCCTAGTATTTCCATGTTTGTATGGGCAAAACTGTATGAAATCAGTGGCATGTTGTAGCACAACATTCAGAAATTGATGTAGGATCATGGATGCTGATGCCTATGATATCACAAGCATATACCCTAGTGGCCTCCAAAAGGTTCCTGTAGCTAAAACTCTAAGTGCTACACATGCCTTAATCTCTATATGTATTGGTTCCCACTCAGTTTACCCTTCTCTCAGTTGTGGACAACAGAGGTTACAGAGTTCATGTAGTGTGTCTCTATCCATCCTTAGCAAGCTACAATTTCCACATCATGCAAACCTTGGTAAGTTAACTGGGGTCTAAATACCCTTTTCCTTCATGGCTGGTGTTTATTTGCAGCTGCCTGTCGCACATGCATATGTATAACAGCAACTGCAGCCCCTAATAGTGTTTCTGTGTAGAGTACCTTCTATGGCTGTATTTCAATAGGTTTTGAAATTCACAGGGAAAACCTACACTGAGTGTACATAATTGCTTTATAGCTTCTTGAATAGCTACTCCATCTTGACTTGGTTGATTAGCATACAGTTCAGCTTATAAGCATTATAAGCATACCACAATATTTACCAAGTCTGCACCACTCTACACACCATGTAGAGACACTTACTGAATACAAAACGGTGCACTGCCAGGTATGCATCTCGCCACAATGTGAACATGGTTTTAGCAGACCATATAGGGTTGTTGAATGTGTGCCACTGTGTTTTATATTGCTAGCAGTATTTTTGTTCAGACTTATTTTGGTGACACATTTTTAAGCTGTGATAGTTTGTTTTTTTTTATTTTAGGTGTTTAGTGCAATGGTGGATGCAAAGACAAGGGTTATTTCTCAAAGACAAACAACTTAACTCTAAATCTTTGGCACTCTTCTCTGACTTTAACTAAAGTGGTTACTATGCAGGAAACTCAGGGACAGTAAAGGGAGGTGGGGTGGAGAGAGTTGCAATGCTTTTCACTCTTTTTTTTTCATTTGCTCACAAGTCATCTGTAGATGCTAAATGGAGTTTGTGTGTGTGTGTGTGTGTGTGTGTGTGTGTGTGTGTGTGTGTGTGTGTGTGTGTGTGTCCGTGCGTGCGTGCATGCGTGCGTGTGTGTGTGTGTGTGTGTGTGCGTGCACGTGCTTCTGGGTGTGTTTAGACATAAATACTTACATAATGTATGTTTTGGATATAAAATTTCTTACAGCAATTAAATATACTACATCTAGTTTAAAATAACAATGTAAAAATATACATATGTAATAATAAAAATGGAAAATAAATTAACAGGAAGCCCATTCTTTAAGCACAATAATTCAGGGTAGGATATGCTTTTTTTTGGAAATAATGCCTTTCCAGGTGTATAGAGGCCCTCTGCCTGCATTGTTGGGCCTCAGAACACCCCTGAGCATGCATTATTTCTGCAATAACACACACCCTGTTCAGCATTATTGCTTACATAAAGTGGGAATATGGTATAACAAAGCAGTGTAACCCTTCTTAGTAAATCTCAGAGGTAAAATAGTGGTATGTCTGTACATGTGCAGGGCCCCACTAGCAAATTTGTTTTATTTACATCTGTCACAAAAGGGAAACAAAAAATGATAACAAATTAAGATCTTTCATTCATCTGAAAAAAATCATAGCTCAATAAGGCTTCAATTAACCAAGCAACTACCAGATTCAATAGATCAGTGGGCCAATGTAATGAGTAGGCACATTTTATTAGCTTTTCAGTGACAATATATGGGAGGTGGTGCACTGAGGAGTGTTGTGGCCTCACAGGAAGAGGTTCTCTGGTTTGTTTCTAAGCTAGGGTACTTTCTGTGAGATGTCTGCCTGTTCTCCCAGTATTCATGGTAGATTTTCTCTGAGTACTGTTTTCATCCATCCAACCCAGAGAAAATGCAAGGCATAGACTAGAAAACTTTAGTTGTCCATTGGGGTGTGCCATGTTTTTATGATATGGAAGAAAGACCTGCCAATTTACTTCTCTTCTCTTTCTCTTCTCTTCTTACATAGTAATGTCTGGGAATGGTAATAGCTGTTCATGGGGTTACTATAATGTAACTCAATAGCATTGGCTGGATTATGGATAATATATGGATCAAAATAACTTATATCAAAGTAATAATGGATAGAATAAGAATATTAATTTTAATTTATTTTGTAATCACTTCACAACCTCACAGTTTGCTTCATTTTATAGTAAACATCACAGCATCTATAATCAATTTAGAATCACCTATAAAAAGCAGCATATTATCCGGTAAATAATATATCCTAAATACCTCATCATTCTAATTATCCACAATATGTCTTCTACTATTCCAGCAAATTGTTAGACAGGTGGAGAGCAGTCACTGCAGAGACATAAAAGTTGCATTGCAACTATACTGTAACAGCTATGCTGCTTATGGGACTGGAAAGCAGTCACTTATTTCTCTCAGCCTGTTTTTTTTTTTTGTTGTTCTTAAAGTAGATTAGCAGCAAATGTTTTTTAATAGAAGATTGCCATGAAGAGTTGGAAAAAATCATGAATCTGGACTCTGTAGAAAGTTGCCTAAAATAACTATTAGGGTTAGATTTGGAGGTAACCGGTAGGTGACTGCAAGACTGCCACACATCCAAAAAATGATTCAGTGTTATAAGGAATGTAGATGTGATGCATTGTACTGTACTGAACACAATCTTAACTACTCTAAAACAATTCCCTAAAAATCTTCCAAAACTGCATAATTTTGAAACTCAGAAGAAAAAAGAATTAATAATTAATGTCAAGCATACAACAGAATCCTAATTTGCTACACAGATGTAAATATAGTAAGATTAGGAATAATTTCAGGGCAGCTATGTGCCTAGCTAGAAACAAATATTAGAAAAATCTAGCAATCCATACCACTGACAATAAAAAGGCCTTTTAAAAACATACCAGATAAGACAGAAAATAAAAAAATGAATAATTTAACTATTGTGGTTGATAATAATGTGTGAATTTCACTGTATTTTTTTTGTAAAAAAATTACTCTTCCTCTCATTGTTACTGCTGTAAGACTGTCTTGAAATCACCTTCAGTGGATTTCCAGCTAACTATTTAATTGGTTCGTAGTAGCATTGCACTTGTGGGATTCTTCTACTGTGCTTTTACATTAAGAGTATTGAGTTTATTCATCTTGTAGCAGAAGGTGTTTGCACATCAGGTTGTCAAAACCACACACATGATGCCCACCTCATATACTATGTAACACACACACACACACACACACACACACACACACACACACACACACACACACACACACACACACACACACTAACATATGCTGAGACACTTGAAAGCAATCTTCCTAAACAAAGAAGATTGCCTAGATGGCTTGTTGTGAAAGCTATGCCTCAGCAAGCACAACAGCACTCAGGAAAAAAAACGACACTTACACGCATACTGTCAAACAGTGGAGTCTCAAACACTAAGTCTCTAAAGCAAGCAAACACACTTCCCAGAACTCTCATCACAGGGGACTCCATTGTAAGATATACTGATGCCCCACTAACTAGGCTGAACAAGAAAATAACTGTTAGCTGCTTATCTGGAGCCAGAATCTGCCAAATTATGCATGCATTCAAGCATAATTCTCAGCTCTACAGATTTTCACAGAATGTTCAGATTTTTACCTCATATTTTTGGTCTGTTTCTCAATACAATTGTGGTTTATTGGCAAATCATTGAGGATTAAAGTCAGAAAATAATGACACACATTTGAAATTCAGACTTCACACCCCTCAGAAAATGTGTGCTAATGCAAAACCTGTTATTCTATCAACTTTCTAAGTTTGTAAGAGCGATGTTTAAAAATTATCCCTAGTTTTGGGACTTCGTCCCCCCAATTTGTATGGCATTGTCCTGCCCTAAGAGATTGAGAGGTATTCACTCAAGTTGTATGACTCCACCATAGTCCATGTAGGTGTGAATGACCTGAAATATACGTATGAACAGAGACATTATGGAGCTTTCAGACTATATGTCTCAGGCTGGTATGAGACTAGCACTGAGCAGCATATTACAATCTCTGAGGATGATACCACAATATGAGCAAAAAATTATTGATGTTTGACAACTGGATGTTTTGCTGGTGTCATTCTAAGCTTATCCAATATTTTTCAGCTTAGGAGGGCATGAGTAACAGACCATGCTGCTTTGCCAAGGTGTTATAGGGGTCAAGTCCTTATCCTAACCTTCCAACACCTTTCCCCTCTAGGCTTTCAAATACTGGCTAAAACTTTATCCACCTCCCTTAATGCCTTTTTAGACAATGCCAAATTGACAGACCTACTCCAATAGCAAAATCAACTCAGCTGAACCTCAAGGCATTACTGCTCAGTGCTAGGAGCCCAAATAAAAAAAAAAAAACTACACTACCTCCAAGCCCTGCTGACACTTGAGAAAAAACATCTGTGCAGTTAACAGGACACAGGTTTAAAGCAATAGAACATGCCCCAGCAGTGCAAGGTTTCAATGCCTTCCATACTTTTAGACCAGTAGCTGCACAGACAAGGCCTAAAGGTGCAGGTGTCTCAATATACATCACCATAGACAAAATCCTCTACCATATCCTAGCCAGCTATAGGTCAGTCTTCATGTCCCAAGAAGCTCACAATGCATACTTGGACCTACTGGAGACACTTACCACCCAACCTAATACCCTGCTCATGAGAGACTTTAATTACGCCTACAGGCACAGAGATTCCTGGACTTCATAAATATAAATACCCTTGACCAAATAGTGAATATGTCCACAACAGACTCCAACATACTGGACCTCATGCTCACAAATATGGGAGAATGTTGCACACCCCTAATGCCTTGTCCTCCCTGGTAAGGCCTGATAATAACGATGCCTCCTTTGAAATCAAAATTAACTCCTTAATCCTATTAAAATGAGTAAAAGTTAGAAACTATTCCAAGGTAAATTACCTTTTATTACGTGATCGATTGTCAAAATTTAATGTCCCACCAAACAAGCACACAACAGACTATGCTGAGTTTCTCTCAGAAACAACCATGTCAATGACTGCATAGGGGCTGCTGTACCTAGCAGAAGTAAGCCCAGGACTAGGCCCAGAAAATAAATGTCCTGGTGACGTCCCAAATTAAACAAGATATACAGCAAAAAGAAAAAAAATTATGGAAAAAATCAGGAAGGGTAACTCCCATAAAGATAAAAACTCTCTCATCAAGCTAAATAAGCTACTAAGAGAATACCACCACCCCATCTCCCACTACCACACCTGAACTATTCCCTTCATACATTATATATACTTATTTTATTTTATTTTATTTTACATTTGTTGACCGGGATAGTCTGACTGGATGCATGTCCATTTTCAGCGGAGGCCAGGGGAGAAAAGCTCCATGGGTGAGCAGATACAGTATTACATAATACCAGCATTACATATTACAAACAGACTATTTACAGAGATTACATAAGTAAGCAAGTTAAACAAGTTCCACAGGTTACAGTTAATCCTGAGCACAAGTCAGAATTAAATTAAATTACACAGTAAACTAGTTAACAGATTTTTACACATTCTAGAGAGAGTTAGCCAGGCTTGATACATTGACATAGCCAGTTAAGTGACAAATGTTGTTGGAGTCTAGTTTTAAATTGACCTAAGGTGGAAAGTAAGGTAATATCAGCTGGAAGCGAGTTCCAGGATCTACTTACAGAGTTTAAAAAGAGAGAATCACCAGCTGTGTTATTAATTTTGCTAGTCTGAATTAGTAATTTGTTAGAGGATCGAAGCGGTCTAGGATTGTTATAGGGGGTGATAATATTTTTAAGTGCAGGAGTATTGTCCGGATTATAGAGGATTTTATAGGCCATAATCAGTTGGTTATACTGGATTAGGCTGGGTAGTTCAAGCCACCCAAGCTGATTTAGATTGATGCAATGATGTGTCCTAAAAGGCAGCCCAGTGGCAAACCTGGCAATGTGGTTGTAGCAAATTGAGAGTTTGTTAAGGACAGTCTTGTTTAAATTCAAGAGTACAGGGGATGCATACAGAAGGGTTGAAAGAAGGTGAGAGTGAGCTATGGCAATTTTAGCTGGAGGGGTTAGGAAGGCTTTTATTCTGTAAAGTGACCCTAGTTTTTTATTGATGGTTTTGATAGTTTGGTTAACATGTAGGTCAAATTTTAGATTATTGTCTATGATGACACGTAATAGTTTTGTAGATGGGTCAGGGGAGATTATTGTGCCATCATTTGATTTTATGGTAAAGGTGAAAGTGGTAGACCTACGTGTTGGTGAAAATAACAGCATTTTAGTTTTTTTGGGATTTAGGATCAGACGATGTTCAGAAAGCCAGTTTTCTATTGTATTAAACGTGGTCTGGGTAGCTGACCATAACTCTACTGGAGATGTGGCTGAGCAAATCAGAGTAGAGTCATCAGCATATTGGATACAGCTGACTTTTGGGATGACAGTATAAAGGTCGTTAATGAAGATGGAGAACAGCAAGGGCCCTAGTATAGAGCCTTGTGGTACTCCAAGGGTGTTAGGTAGAAGGTTAGAGAGTTTGTTCTGCCAGAGGACAGCCTGCTGTCGACCATTCAGGTAGGATTGAAACCATTGGAGGGCTCCAGTATCTAGACAGAATGTTTGCAGGGTGTGGATTAAAAGTTGGTGATCAACCATATCGAATGCCTTGGAAAGATCCAAAAAGAGGGCTGAGGATATATAATTATTGTTGTGATTATGGTTTATGGTGTTGGTAAAGGCTAGGAGGGCTGAAGTAGTGCTGTGATGAGGACGGAAGCCATGCTGAGTGTCTGCCATAAGGCGATTCTGGATTAGGTGGTGCATGAGTTGTCTATGAATACATTTTTCCATAATCTTTGCAAGTGGAGAGAGTATAGCTATTGGCCTATAATTGGAGAATTCAGTAGAGCTGCCTCCTTTGTGAAGTGGGATTACATAGGATATTTTCCAGATGGTGGGAATTTTAGCTTCTACTATGGTTCGATTGATTAGCATTGAGATGAGGTAAGCAATAGCATCAGCTGATTTTTGTAGGTACACGGCAGGGAGTTGATCAGCAGAAAGTGTAGTGGGTTTTAATTTTTTGATCAAGGTATGGATAAGTGAAGTGGTGACTGGTTGGAAGCTGAACGCGAGTAGGTTTCTAGGGGTGCTACTTTCAGGACCAGGGGAGCTAGGAGGTAGTTGGCTAGCTAGGGCTTGAATTGTCTCAGTAAAGAATTGGTTAAAACTATCAGAAACATCTCCAGGGGTTTTATCAATAGTAGCAGCAGGGATTTGGGTTGAAGTTTGTCCAGGATGTAGTAGATTATTTAAACCTGCCCAAAACCTCTGAGGGTTATTTTGATTTACTGTCTGTAAATTACAGTAGTATTGTTTTTTTGTCTTGTAAAATAGATTTTTTGGTTTCGTTCCTGGATTGCCTGTATTTAATGCGATCTTGAGGGTCTTTAGAAGAACGCCATAAAGCCCAGCTTTGTTTCTAAGGATAATTTTGAGTTTAGACTCTATACAAAGCCATGGCATAGTTTTTGCCTTGGTTCTCTTTGAACGAACAGGTGCATGCAAATCAAGGATCTCAAGGAATTTGTTATTAAAGTATGCTACTGCTTCTTCTAAGGGGAGGTGTTTTAGAATAGACCAATTACATGAGTTTAGTTCTTGTTGGAATTTGGCAGGGTCAAAGTTTTTATTGTTTCTAACCTTTCTGAGTAAGGGTTGTTAGGAATTAATGGTTTTGTGCTTAATTACATATGTGAGAAGGTGATCTCTTAGGCCATTAAGGAGGGTACCAGAGGTGTACAGTTGAGGGTGACTATTTATGAGTACCCAGTCAAGTATACTTTCTTTTTGGTTGGGTTTACCTATCCTGGTAGGGGTGGATATGATTTGTGTAAATGCATGCAGGTTAATATGGGTGGTTGGGGATTCTGAGGAACAGGTGCCCCAGTCTATGCTAAAGTCTCCAATTAACAGGGTTTCTTGGGGGTAGTGACATGATAGCCAGTGCAGGATATCTTCAAATGTAGATATATTGTTACCTGGGGGAATGTACATACAGATGATATGAATGCATTTATTTTTATTAAGTTGCAATTTGGTGGCAAGAATTTCTGAGTTATTAATCTGAGGTGGTTGTATTACATCTATGGTGACATTCAACTCAGATTTATAGAGTACAGCTACCCCACCCCCTGTGGATCTGTAGCTATACCACTCAGCACTCTTAAAAACTAAACTTTCCTCCCAACTTTGCCCCCCCCCCCATTTTACTTCTTATTTTCCTGGTCACCCCAACTCTTTCCTCCTCATTTCCTTCTCTCCACTCTATCTTTACCACCTCTCTTTCCATTCCACCCACTATAAGTGACACAACTGCCACTCTTTGCTATTTTTGGTCTCTTCAATTATTCTTTACCCTTCTCTACATTCCACTTACTATTCTTCTGTTTTGTTCCACCAACTCGACCTCTATCATTTTGGTGTTGTACATGCACATAATGCATACTTTTAATGATTTCTATAAGGCATTAATTTTGTTACTGACATCTCTCTTTATCCTGTCCTTTTTATTGTTCTTAAACTTGAAATATAACTTGGTATGGTTATGATATATGAGTATTATTTTTTGTCATTATCTTTTTTATCTTGTGATTGTGGAGCTTTGTCTTACTTTTAATAATTATCTACAAGGCATTAATGTTGTTACTCACATGTCTTTTTATCTTGTCTTTTTTTATGTTTTTAAACTTGCAATGTAACTTGGTTTTGTTCTGATATGTGTATTATTTTTTGGCATCATCTTTTTTACCATGTGTTTGTGGAGCTTTTCTCCTCGGGTCTCCACTGAAAATGGGCCCCCAGCCCAGTGGACTAACCCAGTTAACAAAGGACAAATAAATAAATAAATAATAAGAGGTCTGATTAGGTCAACCAAAGCCAACTTTGAGGATAGAATAACCTTCCAGGTGAAAGATAACCATAAGGCCTTCTTCACCTACGTCAGAAACCTCAAGGGTAGCAATGTGTTGAAATGGTGGTTAATGTTGCCATATTCATCAAGTCTGGTGATATAGTGTACCTGTTAGTGGAAAAATTCATTTCATCCCCCCAAAATACCCCCCAAATCTAACACCTTCACCCATAACTAGGTATGTACTGTCTGTGCTCACTGAATCCAAAAGCATGCCTTCAATGGGCCCTGATAACATCCCAGGACACCTTTTGAACTGTCTAAATTACAGCTTTTTAGGATTCCTGGAGTCATCATTTAATTATACTCTTAAAACAGGCATTTTGCCATTTGACTGGAGAACTGTAACAGTCATGTTCCTATAAAAGGGAGGACCTTTAACAGATCCTGGTAACTACAGACCCATTAGTCTGACTAGTCTTATTTGCAAAGGCACGGAAAGAATTATCATGGAAATGATTATCGTCGACATAGGAAACCTCCAGACACTGGATCCATCCAATTTTGGCTTTGTCAAAGAGGCCATGCTTACTGAATTTGGTGGACTTTTTTGAAAAGATCACTAAGGCAATGGATGATGGGAAAACTGTGCATACTTCCTATCTAGACATATCTAAAGCAAAAATTACAGAAATAGGTATTAACCCCATTTAAAACACACTGGATAGCTAGCTATCTCACTGACAGGACTGAAGAGGTTAGAATTTGTGAGGCCACATCCACAGAGAGGCCTGTCACCAGTAGATTTCCCCAGGGTTCTGTACTAGGCCCTTGGCATCCAATCACGGCAGGAACATTCCCTATCCCCAACCTACTGTTTTTGCTCTCTCTTAAGTTTCCTTAGCCATTCCTTGTTCATTGTCCAACCTTCCTCATCATTTGACTGTATTCTGCATATATATGTCTGTCCACCCTCCTAACAACCTTTTATGTTTCACCACATCTGTCTGTCTAAGTCTGTCTTTGTTTCTCTGTTCCTGCAACCTGTCTTCCTTTGTACAATCCAAAGCTGTACTTTACTACCTTCCTCACCTTTCTTTTTCATATATGAAAAGGCCTATTTCCCTCAAAAAAAAAAAAATTCCCCCAATTTTTAACCATTCCTTAGAATAAGTATCCTCTTTCAAGTATCTTGGTCTCTGGTTTGACCCCTAACTTAACTTCCACCTACATACATCTTGATAATACTGTTTTATTGTCACTTGTGTGTTGTTGTACTCTTGTCCATTTTGTGTGTCTAGTCAGTTTTTGACCACGGGCTGAGACTGAAATTGAGTTTCAAAAATCTGTAGTCAAGGTACTGAAGGATAAAACAAATCTCTAATAACCAAGTAACACCTCCACTTTTCTTCACAAGAAAATGTGTTTTATTACAAAAACAGTTCAGTGCTTTCATACTACAATTACAAATGGACTTTATGAAAACTGTTAAAAACAATCTCAACCTCACTTTAAAACCTGAATCGATCATGTGATGAGCATTAATCAGTCAAAATCAGCAAGTACAATTAGCATGCACAAAAACTTAAAGTGATAAAATACTTAAATGATATTGTGTGCACTATTGTATTTCCATGCACCTATCTATAGTTGTTGTTCCAAGGATTTCAGTTTCAACTTTTATATCATTAAGTCTAAGCTGCCACAACAATTCTTCTCATTCAAGTTTGTATTTCCAGGGACCCCTCCCTTAGAGATATTTATATTGCTAATAACAGAAACACAAACTTCTCGTAGTATGGGCAAATACAATATGCTTAAATGGTGCACTTTTAACATTTCCCTTCTTGATATCTGCAACATGCTCGTATATCCTTTCTTTAATGAAATGCTTTCTTTTTCCCCAACATAATATATGTATCGCAGGAAAGACATTGTGTGAGATACACTACTGCTGTAGTGTTGCTGTTGCATCTACCAGAGCAAGGTATAGTCCTCTGATAGCTTTTAGCCAAGAAATTTCTTGTGTCATAAATATACTTACATTATCTGCACATCTCATATTTAGACAGTTTTCCATTGCAAGTGACAGAAATATCTGCTGAACTCTCAATTATGGTCCTAATATAACATGCCTTTCTAAAAACAAAGTTTGGTTCAACACCTAAAGTTTGTATGAGGTTCCAGGGCATAGGTTTTTCCCAGCAGGATTTTAAAATTTTATAGATGTGTCCTGCATCCACTGAAAAAGATTTAATGAATGATTGAGAGCTCCTAGCTTTAACGCTGTGGTGTTTCTTTATAGTGAACCCCAAGTCTTTCAGAATGGGTTTGTAAATCAGACTTGTACCACTAATAACTGCAGCTGCCATCTCATCATTAAACTGAACTTTGTACTGTGCGTTGATGAGTATGTTTTTAAAAACAGTAATTTCTTGTAAAAATACACTGTCTAGGAAATACTCCAGGCAGTCTTACCATCTTTTGTCATCGTCTTTTAAGAAGACTGCACTTCTGATGAAAAGGGTGCAGTGGATGTAAGTATTAGAAAATATTGATTTATGTTACAAGACTGAAAACAATGGGGCACATTGTCTCTTGAGTGCAACACTTCCAAGTAATGAATGCTATTTAGCAAAGAAACATAGGAGAACCTAAGAAAATCTGTAATCTGTTCCAAGTATTCAATAAAACATTCCAATTTACTGGTAATTTCTGATAATAACATAAATATATCATTTTTATATCTAAAATACAGTGGGATCATGGCTTTAAATGAACAGTTAAAAATGTATTCTTTTTCCTAGTGCATGGAACTAGCAGGACATAAATGGATGCAGCTGCTGCACTGATTGCCACATCAGTTTCACAATGTGGTACTGGATGGTAGGGCAGAAGGTAAGGAGAACCAAAGGATTTCCACTACTAATGCCCTGAGTATACCATTCAAATATATATACATATATATATATATTACATCCTCCTTTACAATTTCTATTAAGTTGTATACTTATAATACATCTTTCAACTAAAAATGTGTGCCTAGATTCATCTGGCATTGAGGTACAATGACCACTTGCACATGACATGGGTATAATTTTTTGGTATTAGTTATATGTAGCACTATGTCAGATTATAGCATTTTCATGTGTGGTTGATTTATTTTGGCCTAGGTATTATATTTTATTCATGTTTATATTTATGTTATTCTTCTGTTTTTCTTGGTGTATTCACAGGTATTATTTTGTCTGGTACCAGCACTGTGGACCTCTCTTCATTTGATGTTGGAGGAACGTTATCCTCTGATTATGATGACAGTGATAGATAGGCACAGTCCGGGGTGGCAGAGCATATGGCTGACACAGGGATTGTGGCTCCCACATCCCCTTCCCACAATAGGGACACAGTCATTATGCCTACACATACCTATGACACAGACCCAATTGAGAGTGAACAGGATGATAGGGACAGGGTAGTGTGGTTATCCCAGTTGCAGAGCTGTTAAAATCTCCCCATATCCTTTGTGAGAGTTAAATACCACACAGGGATGTTAGTAGAGGTGCTCAAGAAGGCATACTTACTGCCCTCCCCTTGAGGTTGGTGTGTCAGTGTCTACCATCCAATGTAAGTGTAGGAACACTATGGAGGCACAGGCAAGTTTCACCAGGGTCTTGGAAGAGATAGAATACTGCATGTCTTGCATTCTGACATATGAGAATGCAGGCACCATGTGTATGACTTGGACAAGACAAATGACACACTGGCAGTGTCTGTTCTAGATCATCTTCTGGGGAAAGGGCAGTATCCACAAGGCGAAACTGTCAGCACATTGTCAGATGTCAGCTGATGTGGCTGTGGACATGCCAGATGACTCTCCCTCAGTGTTATTACTTCCATTGCTATCACAGAAGGATGTGTCCACACCCAGATGTGGTCATCCATGGGGTCATGGTTGTGGATGTAGTCATAATGCTAGCTCATCCAGCAGACATCATTCACATTCAGGTAGCACTGCAGCCTCTAGCCAGGGTCATGGAACTACCACTGCACCTCTTGGCAGAGGTAGTTCACATGGTCAAGTACATCAGTGATGAACTTGATCCCTTATCATGCAAGACTCACACCTGTCCAGAATGCCAGGGTATAATGCTAGCACAAATGCTGGGGCTGTGTCCCTGCAGATGCATACACAGTACACCTCACATTTACCATGGCACCTCACACAGATGTGCACACACATTTCACAATGGACTTCATTAACTATGGAGATAGTAACCCTGAGATTACATAATTGGTATTACCTCACCTCTCACACACATTTCACCATTTTCAGACTTGACCTCCTGTAACCCCTAACGCATTGTGCAGATGATGATGACTGTAATCTATCCTTTGCACAATCTGTGATTTAGAATTGCCAATGCCTGATGCAGAGATTGGCCAGATAATATGCCTGTTTATTCAGAGGCCATATTTTCATTTGGATACGTAGTAATTTTCACTTTGTTTAGTTTGCTTAACTTCAGTAGTAGTAGTGCTACTAATAACTACATAGCTTCATTAGTAGAGTACTAGTAGTAATAGCAGTAGTACTAGTAACTATTTAACTTCAGTAGTACTAGTAGTGCAAGTGTTGACTGTGGTGGTGCAGCAGTTAGTGTTGTTGCCTCACAGCAAGAGGTTTTCTGGTTCAATTCTTGGCTGAGGTGTCTTCTGTGTGGAGTCTACATGCAGGTAGGTGATTGTGTGCGTGTGTAATGGTAGAAGCCAAAATACATTGCAGTACAAGTAGTAGTAATAGTGGTAGGCATTAGTAGTTGTGTAGTACAGCTTCCTCACTCCCTTGTTCAGATGTTGCTGAGGTTGTCCTGATCTCTGGAGGCGTGTCTGACTTGGGCTGCTTATGTCTGATGCACATAGTGAGTAGGCAATGCATGGTTTAGGCAAATACTGTTTGCTTGTACTGTAGGACTGTCATTTGTGTCTTAATTTGTTTGCTTATGGTCTGTATTTGTTTAGACATCATGATCATCTATTTGTGCAGATGATGCTGACATTGCCCTTCCCCTGTGGGATTGTTTGACTTGGTCTGATTATACCTGATGCACAGGGTGGCCACAGAATGCATAGAGAAGTGATGTGTTGCATTTGAATGCATCATCATTGGTGTCTCTCTATTAGCTGGATATAGCTATCAAGTCATTGTTATGATATTTCTGTATAGATATCACTGATTTTTACTTAATACTTACTTCTGTTTATGTACTGTAGTATCTCTTCATAAAGTTTCATCACTCACCTTTGCTACTGCTGCTGATAACATTATAACCCAACTATGTCTGCTGTTTACAGTAGTGAGCCATTGCATATATAAGCAAAGTTTGGTTTGGGTGTATGCATCATTGTTACTGTTTGTATCTGGTTAGCTCTTAATTTAGTTAAGTGATGAACGTATGTGCAGTTTGCTAATTCCTAGCAAGTGCCATGGCATATTGTGCATGCCCCCTTCTGTCATAATTGTCTCCAGCTGCTGGTTCCTCATCTAACCCCTCATCTGTTTTGGCTTCCCCAGACTGCGGTGCTGAGAACTGTAGTCCGTGTCCTGGTTCTTCAGGCTGTAACTGTTTTCTGAGTATAATATTTTGTAAAGTGGCACACACATTCAGCATATGGTTAGCCAGTCAATCTGATACTGCAGAAGCTTCTCCATATTTAAATAGCCCAAATACATGCCCTATGATATTTGTAGTCTGTGAAAGTGCAGTGTGGTAACTTTGCTCCCTGGGGTTTTATGGATTTCTCACAGGAGTCATCAGCTAAGGTTTTACTGAATCCTACACTAGATGTCCTTGTGAGAAGTTGCTTCTTGGTAATTTAGGTACAGGTCACAAGTGTACCATATGTGGGAGTCATAGGAACTGCCTGGGTGGCCTGCATACACAATATAGATGATACCTTGTGTATTACAGACCAACTGACAGCTGATGGAATGATAGCCTTTTCTGTTCACATACCTCCTTCCCAGTTCACCAGGTGAGGCTTTTATTTCAATGTGGATGCAGTCTATGGCCCCCAGTACCTCAGAGAAATGGGCTATGGCACATACATTTTGCATGGTGCTAGCTCTCTCCTCTGGAGTATGAGAAAACCATATGTACCCCCCCCCATACACACACACACACACACACACACACACACACATGTTGAAGTATTGTATTGAGGAACTAGTGAACTATTATTAGGTTCATAGGTGTTTACTAGGCTAATGACCACAAGGGCCTTTTAAGCCTAGCCATGTATCCCAAATCTCTGTCAAGTTATGATACCCTTAATAAATTTAAACATAGGCCTGGGAGATGAGCCGTTTACAGGTTAACTATTTGCATTAGAGACATAGGTGCCAAACCAGAGATGAATTTCCAGTTCCCCATCCAATTGTCCAAGTTACACTTGAATTGAGTTAGAGAGGGACTCTGCTTCACATGGATGGGGAGCCTGTTCCATAGATGGGGTAGTATCTGGGATACATACCTATCTCTCCATCAGGTCCTATTTATATCATAGGCAAGATTTAAGTCTTTAGAATGGGTAATTCTGGTACTGTTTGTTTTGTGGATATGCAGGAGGTCCACCAGAGTGGAGTCTGACAATGCCCTGTATGCCAGGCATAGATCTCCCCTCAAAAGCCTGTAGGAGACAGAATAGAGGGATAGGGCCTTGAGACAGTCTGCAGAGGGCATATTACTTATACCCTGTATTCTTTCAGTGAGGAACCTCTGTGGACATGGCAGAAGAGGCAGAAGTATGTGAATCCAGCACTGCATCCAGTGCAGGTCACTGAAAAGTCCTTGTAGCTAAAATATGTAAAACTACACATACCTTAGTAGCCACTGGAATATGTTCTCCTTGATTCCCATGGGGCTGGCAGATGTCTAAAATTTCATATATGATGACTCTTTCCACCTTGTAGCACTCTTGTATTTTAATTTCATGTAGTCCATAGTACATCAAATGTTGTTTAAACATCTTATGACCCCTAGGGCAATATCTGGCAGCAGCAGCCACATCTTGAAAGAGAGTCTGT
Source organism: Protopterus annectens (assembly GCF_019279795.1). Classification (NCBI taxonomy): domain Eukaryota; kingdom Metazoa; phylum Chordata; order Ceratodontiformes; family Protopteridae; genus Protopterus; species Protopterus annectens. The sequence continues at coordinate 552,006,900 of NC_056741.1, read as the reverse complement.
TGCAGATACAGGTTTATAATGGCAACGGCAACTCCAAACATTTTTTAAGCTTTCCTATGGCTGTATTTCCAGCATGTTTTGGGACTTAGAGCTAATGCGAGTGCAACATGTTTGGACCTTTTTTATATGGTTCTGAATTGCTCAGCCATGACTTTTTGCTTCATTAGCATACAGCACAGCTGATTTTATGCTCATTAGCATATTCTGCTGTTAACCCCTGTTTTGCATATAGCCATGATGTGTTTTTCTGTTTCCTGAATCACAAATGTCTCAGTCATCGCTCCTCATTGTGCACACCAGCTTAGAGTGATGAGCAGACATTTATGAATCCCAGTCAAGGTGTGTATGCTGAGTAGTGAGATGCAGAAGTAGATAGAAAAAGAAAAATGATTCATTTGGCTAAAAGTGGAAAATCAGTAACAGAGACAGTTTGATTCAAAAATGCACTGCTGGAGTATCACAATTTCAGTCATATACAAAATAGGGTGACATGTAGAAACTTAAAGCTAGAAAATGGTCAGACTGGATTAGGGATACGTTTTGGGGGGACATGCATTATAGAAAGCTAAACCATGGGGTTTTGTATGTTCTCACTACACCCATGTGGGTTTCCTCAAGGCATTCCCACCAAGCAAATCAGCCAACACGGTGCTTAGTGACTACTCTAAATTATCTCTGCATGTAATCCTGTTGCCCGTGTGACCTAGGACATGTCTGGAAAACATCTGCATGCATTGGTCCACTTACTCAGTTTAACAAATAGTTGAATAAATAAATATAAACTTTCAGAAATAGTTATAAGGGGGTAGTGTGTGAGCAACGCCATTTGTAAGTAGAGGCTTGAGATTATTACTTTTATTGTTGGCATGCATTTTGATGAAGTTCAACAGTTTTATTAGATTTTGTGGGAATGCATCAATTGTAACAATGAACAGAATTATCTGGGTAAACACTCCAACCATTCAGAGAAAGTGCAGGAGATGATTGAAAGCCCATGAAGAAAGAAAGGGATTATATGAGATGCGACTGAAGCAGAACAAGGCATGATTCAAATGAGAGGAAGAAGGAAAAGGAATGATAAAGAGAGAGAAAGAGAGAATAGTACAAATAAATAAGTATTTAGTGACTAGCTGGAAGTGTGCAGCTGTCTCTCACCCCAGTTTAGGAGATCTCTGTAGTACTACAGGAGTTTGGGGTCATGTTTATTGGCAAGTCATGATACACACTTCTGAAGAAGTACAATGTACACACAGGGCTTCAGTGGTCCATGAAATCAAACCACTTACAATGTACTTGAGTGATTTAAGCAGACCCCAAGAAAGGAGCTACAGGAGATTTTGGATATGTTGGCAATTCAAGAGTCCAATGGTTTATGTCTGTTTTAACAAAATATAAGCTAATAAATAATCATATTGTTTTATTTTTAATACACTGTAGTATTATATATTCCTGATACCTAATTTGAAATAGTCTTAATTCCAGGAAGCCAGCAAGTAGAGTGAGAGATGGGGTGGTAAATGCGGGAATCAGCTGAGGGGCACACTCAAAATAACCCATATTGGGCCCCACAATTACTAAGGGCCACCCTGTTTACATCACTAATTTTACTTCTCTTTATTACTCCCTTTCTTCTTTTATTTTCTCAGTATCACATCACTTAAGCAACTATCCATCTCACCTACACCTCTTAATTTCTCCTGTCATTAACTCTCTATATATCTGCAACATCTGATTTTTATGTTTAGAACCTTGTGCTTTTTGTTTTTAGATATAATTATCTCTGTTCTTCAGATATTGTATGCTAATTACTTTTTCTACCAAAGTTCTACTTTTTGTATCATTAAACTGACTTTTATCTTTATATATCAATGTTTGTAAATTTCCAACATTTTCCCTACCAAAATGTTTATACTATATATAATTCTATGGGTATATAATGTGTGATCTAAGAAGCATTTTGTCTAAACTCAAAATATCTAGATATGTAACCTAAAACTTATTTAATCTAAAAGATATTTAGTGCAATCAAATTGAATAGAAGGGTGTAGTAAACTATAAAGAATTAATGCTGGTGTGGTTTAGGGTATAGTGCAGTAGGAATTACAAGACAAATTAGTTGAGTGTACCATTTGTACCGTGATACAAGTTTGCGCTTGTGCTTCAGCAGTGATTCACTATGTGTGTGGTGTTTTCTCCTTTCTCTGTAGCTGTACACCTATGGAGTTAATATATTTAATTAAGGGGGTATGGTGAATGAATCTTACCCCTGTAAAAAAAATGGGTGGGGAGCATTTACTGTATATGAAGTGATTTGATTAAATGTGTTTTAGATTAAAGTTTTAGATGCTTTGTGATATGATTAAAAGTTTCCTAGATGTAATGTAATGCACATATCCTGCTGCCATTGATATCGTTTGTCTAGGTCCACTCTGAAAATGTACTCTGCTCAGTAGGGCCAACCCAGTCAGCAAAATGTAAATAAATAAGAAAATGTGAAAGTAAAGTGGGGAAGTGCAACCAAGATAGAAAACATATTTCTCTGCTTGTTTCCTCCTTTTTTTTCCTTTGTCCTATACATCCATTGTCATTCCATTTATAATATACACATAGTCGGGACTCTGTGGTATAGCCCATAGCTGGGCTTGCAGTTGTGCTTGTAGTGGCATGCTGTTGTACATGTGGATAAGCATTGTCAGAGGCATGTTGCATACATGCTATTGGGCCTAAGTGGTCACATGACCAACAATGGCACAGTCCAGGTCTATATGTGACTTGATCTCTTCTCACTAGTGAATTGACTACTTACTCTGTAAGGATCAGACATCATCATCAATCTCAGTCTGCACTATGCTACTTCAATAGTGCTGTCTTCCTCTATTTGACCATGTAACTTATTTTTCTGAATCATGGCCATTAGTCTTTACTAATTTGTTTGAAAGAAAACAACATCTGAAATTATTTCTTTTGCAATTCATTTTGGGAATTTTGTAGATGATCAGGGAAAATGGTCTTAGTACAACTGTCAGATTAGTGTTTTTATGTACATTTAAGTTAAGATTAGTTTAATGATAGCTAATCATACATTAGTCATAATTGTATATGTAATCTGGATTTGTCAGACTAAAGTACTGGCTATTTTATGATAACTCTGTAGTTTTAGCAATCCTTAGAAACAAAATTAAGGTGTTTTTTTTTTCTCTTCGTTACATATTACAGTATTTTCTTTCTTCTCGTATCACTACATAAGCAATTGATTCAGAGATATTTGTGTTTTCTGTTTGGAAGTGTATAGCCAGATGTTATCTACACCATCCATCCATCCATCCATCCATCCATCCATCCATCCATCCATCCATCCACCCATCCATCCATCCATCCAATGCTGTAGAGTTACATCTAACTGCTATATTGACACTAAGGATAAAGAATGTTGAAACACAATTCAGAATATGCAAACAAAAACAGTTTGACATAATGCTGTAACATTTATTTTCTTGTGGTACAAAATTCTAAGTTTTAATCAGATATATTGTAATATTGTACAAATGTGAACATTAATTAGACAGAAAAAATAAATTAAGTTTCCCTATTATTTAGTTTTAATTTTCAATATCTTGTAGAGGCAGAACAACGTATTGCATTAAAGTTGATTGCTTGTAGAAATGATTAACTCTGAGACAGATTTACTCAAGTCTAAAAAATAATAACTAACAATACAAGAAGCTAAAATGTCCACAGTAACTTTCACTTCTTTATATCAAAGTGCATATACAAAACAACCCACTCCTGGGAATGCTTTTAATGGGAAGTAGTCAACAGCCTTAGAGCTCTCAGGGTAGATTGCTTTGGCTCATACCACACAGTGTGGGCTGCAACTATCTGTGAGAGAAAGCAGTGGAATGTCCCATCATAAATACCTCAACAGTGTTGCACAATATGATACCAAAAATATAAAGCAGGCACTCAGTTTAGTATCAAATGCCATAAATTCAAGCCGGATTCTGTGAAATTCCCAGAACATTATGCTTATAAACTGGTTTAGTTCCCAAACCTCCCTTATAGTGCAATGCATTTTCCTTCCTGCAGTTCTACAAGCAAGTTGTTTCACTTAGCAGGTCAATCAATTTGAATTGAATATGTTGACCTACCTCTGCAAGAAGGGACAACTGACCTGGTTTTAAAATGAAAATGACGTTGTAAGGCATAAGTAATAAATATGCACTATATCCATATTTCTTAAATTTATATTTCTTTAAATACAGAAGAATGCTTTCTTGCTATGGGAAAAGGACAAAATGTCCTGTTTCAACTCCCTTCCCTGGAATTTATTTAATTATTCTAAGTTTGTCAAATGGGTGGATGAACTGATCCAAAGATCCTTTTGTGTCATATCTTGGGCCAAAGACAAAGACAGCTACATACACTAAGCATAAAGTACACATATATCTGTTGTGAATACATGTAATTTAATAATGGCAGTTTGAAAGTTGTATACATTAAAATTAAAATTAACAATAATACAAGGCAAAAATAAACAGAATAAGCCGTTTCCAAGAAAAAGAACAACATTACTGTAAGAACAAAGAATCATATTTGCAGTTATAACAGTATATATATATATATATATATATATATATATATATATATATATATATATATATGTGTGTGTGTGTGTGTGTGTGTGTGTGTGTGTGTGTGGGAGTAAGGAGTGAAAGTGAGACTGCTTTGCACATAAACTTATTCAGTATGCCTTCAGTAGCATGTATAGCGTGGTTACGTACAGGTGAGGAAGGTATCTAATTTCAATGTTTCACAGAGATAAATTGTAATGTATTGCACAGTACGTATTCCATAGCTCTGAGCATCTTTCTTCCAAATGACGGACAAAACTTAAAATAATTACAGGGTTCCACACCAGAAACAATTTTAAAATATAGGCATTGCTGTCTTAATAAGTAGACAGAATAAAAGAAACTAAATTAAAATGCATTTTCAGAAGTAAGATAAGTGCATACTTCAGAAGATTTGATTTTAATTCGCTGTGTTTTCCCAAAAACAATAGTTTTAAGAGGGCCAGAGCAAAATTAGGGAAAGTTGAGAGATATTATTAGACAAGGGTATCCATACTGGGTTCCTATTATGTGATCGAAGTTTTGAAACTTTGAACATGACAATATTGAACTTGTCTGTTCAAAGTTTCAAAACTTTGAACACGGGAAAAAAAATAAAAGATGCAACAGTAAACTAACTGTCGCAAGCAGGGGCCCCCCTGCACCCCCAACACCCCCCCACTCTTTAAATATACCAACTCCAAGATCACACTACAGTGCAATAAAGGGAAATATTCTTGCCCCTCTGCTTGCAACAGTTAGTTTACTATTGCATCTTTTATTTTTTTTTTTTTCTGTGTTCAAACTTCAACAAGTTCGACTATATGGTTTCCACCATATAGGGTTCGAACTTGTTGAAGTTCGATAACGTAATAGGAATCCATCCATATTTATTATTCAAACTATGGTATGCAATTGTGATGGTTGGTATTCAATAGAGATCACATACCACATTACTACACATTTCACAAACACTATCAAATGCTAACAGTTCTGATAAGTCACTGGTATAGTAGAATTAGAGTATGTTTGCCAGCAATTCATAAATCATGAGCATTAACATGGAGTAAATGGCTCTGTAAAAGGCAGAAAATACTGGATAACAAGTACAGAATAAGTACAAAATCTCTCTATCTCTCTCTATAAATATATATATATATATATATATATATATATATATATATATATATATATATATATATATATAGACACACACACACACACACACACACACACACACACACACACACACACACACACACACACACACACACACATTCATTGGTGATAACCTAGGAGCATTTTAATATATGCCACTTTAGGCATCTACTGCAATCAAAACAAATGAGCCTGAAATGAATGTGAATCATACATGCCACAACTGTAGAACATACCTCTCTACTAGTCAAAAGTGTGCCCTGCAAACCTTAGTAATATGTGCTAACCCTAACCCTAACTCTGACCCTGTCTCAAACCCTAATCCTATCTCTTTCCTTAAAAAATCTTTCTGTAACATTACCACTAAACAAGACAGGCTCAGCCACTCACAGACATGCACCAACTTACATAGACCATTAAATCTATCTTCTTGCCTTACTGTAAACCTTATACTAACCCTAAAACAGACACACACTTGCATATATACTACACCAGTCCCCTTCCATAACCCTTACTCTAACCCTAACCCACAAATGTGCATGCATACACAGACACACACACACACACACACACACACACACACACACACACACACACACACACACACACACACACACACACACACACACAACCCACTTACATGTTACAATGCAGCACATATCCAACAAAATAAAAGCTTGATATAATGAATGTTCTAATGAATTACTTCAGTTCATTTTATATATTTATCTATATATACACAAACTGAAGCCATGGTGGTACAGCGGTAATGTTGCCTCAGAGCAAGAGGTTCTCCTGTTCGATTCTTGGCTGGAGTGCTTTCTGTGTGGAGTCTGCATGTCCTCCCTGTGGTCGAGTGGCCTCCGAAAGACATGCGTGAATGGGCATGCCTTTGCTGAAGGTTGGGAGTCAGGCTGGCAGCTCAGCACCGTACAAAATTAACTGCCAATCATTAGCAGACCAGAGTTCCACTGTGGTGACCCCTAACTGGGAAAAGCCGAAAAGACAAACATCTATATATACACAAATGCACATACCCACACACACACTTACATGTATACATTATATATAGTTTGAAGATTGGTGGTCTGAGTTCTTGCTTGTTAAAATTCTGTCAACAAGTTATTTTTCCTGGTTAAACAAGCCATCTGATATTTTTCCAGTGAGACTGAGCTGTTCTCCACAGTATTAATATTTACTGCAGTACTCAGTGGTATAGCTAGAAATTTCAGATTTTATACTGCAAGTTGTCCTTCTGATAATCCAGTGATTATCTATTTTGTTATATGGCCGGGATCCTAAGAATAAAATGAAAGATGTAGTATGCATACAAAAGTTCTGCAGAAGGCTAACATGGAAGTAAGGAAGTTAGCACTATATTATACAAGCATAAATCCGGACGCAGTTACATTTTTCTCACTTGTATCATTTTCTTGTACTTTACTTATTATTTATGTTGCTTCTAAAGATGCAGTCAGCCTGATGCTGTGAATTTCACGAATAATTCCATAATGTAAGCAAAATCAACACAGGCCCTGCTGTTCAAATCTGAACATTGTTTATACAAAGTGCCAAGATAAGCATGTTATGCATTTAAAAACAGGACAGTAACAGGGCAGCTGCATGCAAAACATGTCTTTCTCTCATATCATGTCACACTGTCTTCCCTATAAAATTATTACAGCTCACCACATGCACAGTAAGTCTGACTTAGCAGTTTCTCCATTTGTGCAACAGTTAATTTCTTCCTAACTTTCTTAGAGCATACCTTGTTATGTCATGGTCTTTAGGAATGTATCATTCGGGCTAGCCTAACATATCATCCGTTACATTTCAAACTTAAAGTCGAGGAAGATGCCAGTATTCCTGCCTTTTTCATTCACACTAAGGACCATAAAAACAAATATAAGTCTGTTGAGATGTAGGCTTACTCAAGTCTTTACTGCAGCAAAAACTGAAACCATTTCTATTCTAGAGTGAGAGAAAGCTCACCTGCTGGATAACTGATAACCATCTCTGTTAATATTATTTGTTATTCACACTTAAGGGGATAATTCAGGCAAGAAAATCTGAAAAATAGAAAAAGTGAGAACTCTCAGAGCCAGAGTAAGTGAGTGGGGGATGACTTTCTACAGGCAAGAAGTTCTCACTGGCAGCAAGAGCAATTCATTTAAACACTGTCTGTTGATGAAACTTCAAAGAGCCCATCCATCTGGTGATGAGTTGGTACTGAAAGAATGTATTAATATCTTCTTTGCAGCATCTGAAAAGAAGACAGTAATTCTGATCACTTCCATTCTATAAGAATGAGATGGAATGAACAAGAATACACTTCATTATAAGGGAAACAAAGTGCATTGTATAAAGTAGCTTTAACTGAAAAAAATCAGGACATAATGACAATCAGAAGCATGCTATGTTGGGGTAGAATACATTACAATATAACAACTCAGAAATGAATTTGTACACTATAGTTTAATTGGTTAATGCTTTCTTCCATCCATGACAATAGCTTAGTCAATCTGAAACAGCAAACTAATATATTATACTTAGTTTGCTGCATTAACTGCATTGTTATATACTGTGTTTGAAATTTAAAACCTGTCATATCCAGCAAAAGGGGTGACTGTGTTTGTCTTAATAAGACTTTGCATTAGTACAGGTGTGTCAGATTTGGAAATATGAGTAAGCTAGACCTTAAAATGAATAAAATAACATAATTGAGTAATAAGCAATACAGTAACAATAAAGGCAAAGCTACACCAATAACATTTGTCTGTGTGGAAACAGTGATGGCGAAGAGCAGCTGTGGTGCTTGGCTCTCCTCCTCTGCTCAACAGTAAATTATCTTTTAACCTAAAAATTGTAGCTTTGCTACTTCATTATTTTCAAGCAGTTGCTACAGTTTATGCCATGCCTGCCCAGAGAGTTACGACATTCATATTTCAGTTAAAAAAATTATTTTTTAAACTGTAGTAAACTGTTTCTACAGTTTATACCCTGCCTGCATGCCACTCAGATTTTAGTTAAAAAAAAGAAACTGTTACTTTTAAACTGTAGAAAACTACTTGTTACAATGTAGCAAGCAGTTGCTACAGTTTAGGCCAAACATGAAGAGCTATAGTGCTCTGATTTCACCATAAATGCAATGCCAGCTTTTAAAAGGCAGTGTTGCATTAAAGAAAAATTAGGATCAGCTGATCATGCCCACCCAACAGTCTTTGCTTAGGGCAGTTGCCCCTCTTGCCCCACAATAGCTACACTACTGTACACTGCACAGAAAATGGTGACAAATGCTCACATACTTTCCTGCTACTGAAAAACACATATTGCCAATTAAATAATATATTTTAGTTTACTTGACATATGTTTTAAAACTTAAAGTGCCACTTACATATCTGTTACAATCTGTCTCAAAAGAGTAGCATATTAATTTTCAAACACTGTTGCCTGCATAATACCTTTACTGAACCCATCAGAATGCCCATAAATGCACTTTATGAAATTGGATGAATTTTTCATAGAAGATTTGATTTTAGTTTAATATCTATATTGTACTTCATTTGTTAATATAGACCGGACCCGGGATTCATGAAGCCTGCGCCAGGCGCACGCATAGCATAGACGTTATAATGCCAAATATGGCCGCCGAGTGATTCAGGTACAATCCAATTCCACGTGCACTACCGGCATAAGCCAGATCTGCGCAGCCCCCGGTGTAGGTATGCAATTCACCCCATGTGCAGTGTTGCACCATGCAAATGAAGGCATATAGCGATTCATGAAGTGGCGCAGGCGTAGGGTAAGCCCATGGAAATGTAAACCAAAAAACACAGTTTACATTTTCCCAAACATAACATCGGAGCTATGGAAGAGGGCCAGACCCAGGTATCACAACGTGAACATATGCCAATAGCGAAAAACACAGCCAATGGCATAAGAAAAGATGCATAACATGTAAATAACAACATTTAATGTCATGTCCACAGTAACGCACAGCAGAACCGCAGTGCATGTGTGCGGAAGCTGTAACATAAAGAAATAATATAAAAATGTCATAAAATCACAACATAATAGAAAGCAGGTTTACAGCATAACACACAATGGTAGGCATGGAACACCACAACCAAGGTGCAAGGGTTGCTAAGGGCTTGCGATAGTGTTCGGCGTGGTAACTATGAATTAGTAGTCAATGCCATGCAAATGAGGCAGATAATACTGAATCGCAAATGTCCCGCCGGAGGAAGGTTGTACCATACGGCGCAGCGGTATAACACCGAGGAGTGGCTCAGAGGAGATTCATGACATCAGCAGAGGGGTGTGTCACTGTAGCACTAAGCACATTGGAGCATAGCAAATCTGGCCTGTCTGTTGCTAAGCAAAGCTGCCGGATAGGGGTGGGGAGGAATCATTTAGCTGAGAGCACACATGGTGGCCAAAAGCGCATGTGTACGAGGATGAAAAGGTGCCTGAAACCCAGTAATCAGACGCACATACCACAAACAATAGCAGAAACAGAAAGGTCAGGGGAAGAAAAGGAAATGTGGAAGTAGGGTAATTGGAGTACTAATGAGCAATCAACATCAATCAAAGCACGAAGGCCAGTCGACGGCAGCTGACAAGTCCGCTTTCAGAAACCTGCAAAACAGGATAGGGGAGGCATGTGAATGCAAAGAAAGGAGGGGAGGTATTGGATTGCAAAGATAGGAGACCTGACACAGCAGAGCAAAGCAAACTGACAGCAGACCGGCAGTAGCACACATAACGCAAGATATGCCAGGTCCAGGAAAGCACAAATGAAAGTAGGCTGCAGGATGCACACCAGAAAATGGTAGGTGCAACGTGCAGAAATGTAAAGGGAAGGTCAAGAGGTAATCCACGGCAGGCAAATGTAATGCAACACCAAAGGCACCACAATAGTAGTTCCGGCAGTAAACACATAGCTACATGTAGCCACGAACGTACATATACACCCTATGACATCATCTGTGTTCACAGCACAATAGTACAAAGTGTGTAAGCACCCAACACACACCTGTGTATTCCCAAACACCGCACCATAGGTGTAAACACACAGGGAACTTTTAAAATGTACATGTTGGGAGCTGCCATAGCTGTGATTCATCAGCATGTGTTAGAGACTGAAGGTGTTGTGGAGGATGATGCCGACAACCACCGCAGGCCTCGGATAAGAAGGAGAGTGTTCAGACCAAGGGTAACATACCAGGGGCTACATGACCTGGAGATAGTAGAGCATTACAGGGTGGACAGGGACATCTTACAGCAAATAGTGGAGCTGTGCCGGCCACGCCTGAGAACCAGAAACAACAGAGGGGAACCCATACCAATGGACACGAAGGTATGTGTAAGCCTGTGAATACTGGCCACAGGTACCTTTCAAAGGCCAACTGGAGATATAATGGGTATCTCACAGGCATCAGCATCCAGGGTACTACACCAGTTCCTGGATGCCATGTTACCACATGCCAATGAGCAGATATACTTCCCCAGAACTCAGGCGGAGTTGGCCAGCAATATGCGCCACTTCTACCATGTGGCACAATACCCGGAGGTACTGGGTGCGATAGACTGCACGCACATACAAATCAAGTCACCACCCGGTGATCAGGGTATGCGCTACATAAACTGCAAGGGATTCCACTCCATCAACTGTCAGGTCATGTGCAATGCCAAGAGCATTATCATGGATGTGTGTGCTGGCAGCCCTGGAAGCTACCATGACTCCCATATCTGGCATGCTTCACAGCTGTATCAGGTATTTGTCAAGGGGGACATCCCACATGGCCATCTCGTGAGGGATGCTGGCTATGCACTGTAGCTGTGGATGATGACTCCCATCAGAAATGCACACACACCCATGCAAGAACGCCATAATGAGGCACACGCACGAACCAGAATCATCATAGAGCATGTGTTCGGGATGCTGAAATCACAGTTCCGGTGCTTGGATACATCTAGTGGAGCCTTGCAGTACTCTACAGGCACATGTGCCCACATCATCATAGTATGTGCCATGCTACATAATATGATCCTGCGGAAGCAGCTGCAGCAGAGACAAAATGGTGAAGGCCCACATAGCCCACCGCAATTGCCAAGGCCAGTACAGGCACAGAGGGATTCAGACCATGAACACACTGTGCCAGCCCCAGTAGGCAGATGGAGGCGTGCCCAATATGCCTACGCCTTGGCAAAGAGGAACGATAGCACATACTCTGACCGTGTAGGCCCCTACGGACTGACACCTCTCCACCTGCACACACAGTAAAATGGATGGCACACAAACATGACCACCTGTAAATTGTAATGTATAGGTGGCCCAATGTGTGACTCCTACATAGGCAGCCCTCAAACATTGTAAACACAACAGCCAGTGGAACACGGAATGCCAACACCTGAACAGTACATGAGTCTTACAGCATATGGTGGTGCTGTGTGCCTGTCACGTTCCCCCGCAGATATATATATATACATATATATATATATATATATATATATATATATATATATATATATACATATATAGATATATATATATATATATATATATATATATATATATATATATATATATATATATGTACACATATGTATATATATAATACAGATAGAAAGGGCAATAGAGGGCTATATGGTGATATAGATGGATTCAGCGATACCTGCAAATAGAATAGATAGCTCAACGACATTAATAACATCTTGGAGGTACAAATAAATAGGATACCGCCAACCATGGAATGTGTAACATACCGACATGTGTAACCACGAGGCTGAAAGACTGATAGAACACAGTACCGGAACAGTACATCCGCGAGTAATAGTATGATGATATGAAGGGACAGTTAGTCACCGATGCCGGTGTCACGGTCCAGGTAGGTACTGTGTTCAACTGTGTCTATGAGTGCCGTAGTCTGTGTAAGTGTGCGTTGAGGGTGCCGTGTGCGTGTCTGTGTGACTGTAATGTGTGTGTGTGTCCACAACATGTGTATGTTGGTGCCAAGTCAGAGGCAGATCAGTATGGTAGGTGTGGGTATAGCTAGCCGTAGGCATACGGTTACTATCTGTACCACAGTAGGAGGGACATCCACACCCTGGGCAGGTGTGTCCTGACATAAAACAGTACAAAGGGCAAATGTCTGAGATGGTAGGACATAAATATGTCCCATATATAATGTAACAGTTGTATTTAATAGTTATGCCTGTATGTAAGAAACGTAAATGTTACATGCAATATGATAAGTAGCCAAAGTCACACAACAATAGGTATGTAGTGAGGATAAAAGTATGTGCTACCTGTGTACTGACCGTGGCTACGTGTTGGCCTGTAAACACCGCTTTGTGTCCCGCAAGTGTCCAACAATGACCATATGAAAAGGTGGCAACCCATGGCAAACAGGCTCTTTTAACAACACAACCACAATGACTGCAAATATCTGGGACAGAAATACAAGGGATAGCTGTCACTTACACATATCCCCTGATATATCGCTGCAATTACGGAGGTATACAAGTAGCAAGCTCACCTGCAGACGATATAGAAATCATTTAACAATGGCCCAACGTACAATCCCGTACCATAAGTCTACTAACTGTTAGCTCCCCAATTAGGGACGGAGCCCACACACATATATACGGATTATGTAGAAATGCAAGGCCCACAAACCGTATATGTTACGTACAACCACCGACATCCCCCACACTAGAAACTAAAGCAATACAAACTGTAATAGCAGCACAAACATCCAGTCAGCCAATTACATCTGCACAACCCTCAACATACCGTGTGAGAGATACAATTAAAGGTGACATGCAAACTTGCAGGCGTTGTATAATGGAACAAACAGCCATGTTACAGGTTTTGATTGCAATACTCCGTTATCAGACATCGGGATGACAGGTACACCCACATGTTGAACCAAATACTCTACCTGTCACACACAATCCACGGGGGACATGAATCCAAATTATACCTGTCTCCATGCATAGCAGTTGCATTTACACATAACAAAACACAATACAGACCGTCTCCCCGAAGGTAGGGCAAATAGGCAACGCCCAGGTGGAGAATCCAATTATACCCCACTGTCGCCGCGTAATTGGTGAATGGAGTAGCTGCACAGCTGATATGCAGGTAATTAGTCACTCAGGAACACCAACTGGCAGGAAGAATCCACATGTTTCAGGTATCGACGTATATAAGGATGACTTGCCAGACATTCAAACCGTATGCTCATACCGAATAACAGTTGAAACACTGGGAGAGAGAGATTGAAACAAAACGCCGTAATGACAACAAGGTATGTAGAACGCCCGATATGTAAGGTTATGTATAGCATGATCTGTATTAATTAGTTTTACTGTATGTATAGCCTGGTTTGCATTAATTAAATGTGTCCACAATGCATAAAGTGGGGAAAGGTATTTATGTAGTGATGTCTTGCTGAGCATACTAACGCTTGTAGAATCTGTGCGTCCAGCAGTGGGACACAAGGTACACAGCACAGACACCACAAGGGATGCTACATGAGGCCATTAAACAGAACAATGCCATACAACCCGCCGTCAGTGGTAGGGTATGTCCAACAAGGACGTGCCATAGCAGGGGATAGTATATGTTGATATACTGTCACAGCACACATGTGTATGGGCATATAACGTTAATGACATATGTAAGGTGGTCCCGCTGAGCAAGTATGCTTTGCATTATGGGATACTATGTGACATATGCATAATGTATAGTATTATAGGTAGATATGACAGATATTCTACACAGCATAACAGGCATATCATGCATACCACAGGTATCATCTATTGGTATGTACAATAACAGGATACATATGGCCTGTAGGTATGGGACATAGTAATAGCATGATAGCTAATCTAAATGGAAGGGCTACCAAGTAACCATGCACAAAGGACATGTAATAGCTGCACAGGTGCATAGTGGGGTACTATGCAGTCTGGCAAGTCCATGTGTAAGCACAACTACAGTGTTCACACTAGTAGCACCTCTCCAGGGTAGTGTCCTGTGAAGAGCAGATCCAGGTGTCACCTGCACCACTGCACAGTACAGCCACTGCAGTGATCCCAGGCCTACATGTGTCTCCCAACCACCAAGGGAGGTATCACATGAACAGTGCTACTGAGTGTCCCTGCGTGATGTACATAGGACTTATGTTCCACAGCATGGTGAGTGTCTGGTTTGGGAATGTAACCCAGAAGCACATCCCACTCATTGTGGCATGTGTGTACATATCCATGAGCATGTTGCTCACAGTGGCCTCTGCTTATGTTGCATATGAGGAGTATATCCATCAATAATGTTGTGGACATGGGCCCTGTCTGATCAGCAGAGGTCACCCCTGAGTATGTAGTATGCAAATGTGTACAGATGTGATGTCCGTAGTGCAGCCGCATATTTAAACTGTCGGAGCTCAATAAATGTCATGGCGTGTTAATGTTGTGGAATGTAAAGCTGTAGCTGTTGTGTAAGGTACACCCTAAATGGGGTGGTGTACCCTTGAATGTGTGTAGATGTCTTGAGTGCAGAGGTACAATGGGTGCCTATGTACCAGTTACACACCCAGTACAGATAGGTGTGGCCACGTAGGAAGATATCCATGCCACAGTGGCAATACGGTAACCACATGAGTGGGTGCGACATATGTGTGTCCCGCAAACATGTACAATGTGATATGTATGTAGGGGACTACCATCCATGTGATAGTCAGTGGGTGAATGGTGTAATGCAAAGGTGATGTGCATGCACCTTATGTCATGCAGCTTGATGCCATGATAGTCATATTATGTATCTGTCACAGCGACACCCGTATGGTTGGAGTCAGTATCAGCTGGTGGAGCAATCATGGCACTTGGTATGTAGGGGTTTGAAAGCTAGGCAGGGAAAATCCCCTGTGCCAGCCTGTTCTGCAGGGAAGCATATACTGAACATGAGGGGCCCTATGACTGAGGACCGTGGTATGCCAAATGTACCTGACATGAAGTAGGTACTATGGTATGCTGGCCTCACCGTGTGTCCTGTCCATGAGCCACATAGCATAACATCCTGAGACACAGGGTACGGTGTGCAGGTGGATGTGTATGTTGTCAATACCAAAATGGGGAATGGTGCTGAAAGGCAATGAGAGGACAATGTAGGATGTGTGGACTCCCATACCATCAGCAACTGCCCTGGTAACTGTATGAAAGGAGTCCACCATGTGTAGGGGCCATGCTCTGGACTAAACAAGCCCAACCCGGGTGGCAGCAGAGGACGGGAGCCCAACAATGTCTCTGAGAATGACGTCCTTGATGATGTGCCCCATAGCCATGCAGAACAGTCCAGTCAGGTGTGTAGGACTATAGTCCCACTCGTGCAATGTGATGCCACCTATGTGTAGTGTGATAAATGCTGCTGTGTGCCATTCAGGGGCTACAATGTCTGAAACAAGGCTATTACTGAATATTACTGAATATGGTGGCCTAGTGGGGAGACATGTAATTCAGAGGTTGGTGGAAATCACAGCCTGGGACGTAGGAAGGTGACATGGGGCCAGTGTCCCAGGACATATAGAGTGTAGGTCAGTACTGTGTAGGTGTGACCACAGGGACACCACAATGTTCATGTATGGATTGCGGCCCTGTAGTGAGTGAGAGGGTGTACTGTCAGCATTGAATCCATCCTCCAGCATGTTGCCAACAATACCTGGGTCTGCAGTGTTCCTGAGTGACTGTTCTATGTGACAGCAGATGTGGGTGTTGCCATCGAATACTGACATACCACCATAATGTCTGGTGGTACACCCCGGAATGTGTGGCAGTCATGTTTATGTAGCTAGTCTTGGAGTATGTGATGAGGGACCTTGTGGCCCCACCACAGCTGACCAGTGAGCCACACCACACATGGGAATGTACACCACTGTGCAACAGCCTACACCTGTTGCTGTACATCATATGTCCGTGGAACTTGACCACCAGAGTGGCATCTGTTATCTGGTGTGTACCATCTTGGCTCTGTGTGGAATAGCATGATCCATGCAGTTGTGTACATGCTAATTAAGTGCACTGGGGTATGTGTCAGCATTTGTATGTGCATTGTCCATCTGCACGGGTGTCATGATGTTAACAACCGCTGTCAGCAGACGTGTGTAGTAGGTGTTGTAGTAGGTGTTGTAGTACACATGTACTGTGTATGCTGTGATGGATGTGCTGCCGGGATGTGGCTAACAAGGTAGATTAGCATATGTTCGGAATCCACCAATGAGGGGATAACCCCAGGTGTGTAACACCAGTCACATGGTGGTAGTGTTCATGCCAAGGGTAATGTAGGTCTTGGAGGTGGTGTGTATGGGTTGATCCAGCAGAGTGGAGGGTATGACTCATGGATGTTTCGGTACATGAGTGGCTATCCCAGTGAAGTGTGGGGTAGTGTCAGTCACACATCAGTAGTAGCTGAGGCCCACTGTCCACTATACCACCATAGAAGGTATGTTATCCGTGGGGTATGATGTTGACTCTGTCGCATGTTACAATGTGTATAGCGGTCTCGGACACAGTTAGTTGCACGTGGAGCACCTCTGATGCATTGTGCTAAGCAACTTGCCATGATGCATGCAAAACATAGTGGGATATGGGAACCCCTCAGCTGTGGGTGTGCCGGTCCAGGTATGTGCCTGAAAGGTATGGTCTGTCTATAACCTGTCATTGCAGGTGTGCTCTAAAGAGCCTAGAGGCAGGTCCCAGTCACTGCAGAGATGTTTGAGTGGTGCATTATAAGGTGTGCCTTGCCTGCGTGCGTCACAGAGGAAGATGCAAGCAATGTGTCACATGACCCCATGTCGCGCGTGCCAGTTACCGCCCTGCAGGTGACGGTTATTGGAAACTGCAAGACAGGCAGCATAGAAGCAGCAAGAGCCTTACATGTGAGCTGTATGCCCAGGGCCGACAGGTGCAAGTCATCTGTGCCACAGCATTGTGTTTGACCAGGACAGTCATAGCGGACAGATACCACATGCCTGTGGAATGACAATAGGAGCATAGTCAACTGTTAAAGTGACACAGTCGGTCATTGTACAGTGGCATCGTGTCCGGACGAATGCAAAATGCTCCCCAGGGCTATGCCCACATCCTCAGGGCTATAAGACTGGTGAGCTATTGCATGTCCCTGCACACGTAGTCTGTGAAGTGGCATCACAGGGCAGTGACACTAACATGGCGAATGACAGACATATCGTACCTGGTGAGGTGTGGCATGGGTGCATAGGTTATGTTGCAGAAGCAGTTACCCGACAGCAAGATGTAAGCGACTAACGCCTTGTGTAGCCTGCTGTGTGGAACTGCAGTGTGACACCCTACAGAGTCAGCTATGACTGGTGTGTTGTGAACGTTATAACTCACTATTGGCTGTATGTGGTGGGCACACATGAGTCTGTGGGCTATAAGCTGGTGATGTTGTCTTCCATGATGGGGGCTACCTCTGGTGCCTACAGTGAGTATGGAGACGTACTGCACAGGTTGTCCTCGTAGGTGTGGCCAGTGGTGTAGATCATGTGAGACTATGTGATGAGTTGGGTGTGTTGCGAATGTTACACATCCCCAATTGACTGTCAGGTGCAGTCAGGGTTGGCGACAGCATTACCCACAGCCATAGCTGTCAGCCACCTGTCCCCAAAATGAGGAACATTAGCCCTCATACCGTGTGACAAATGGGCGAAACGTGGAACACTTACAACTGGCTTACTAACAGCGTCAACTAGGAAGGGCATATGATGGCTAAAATAGGCTGGTCTTACGTATAAAACAGATATTCCAATGAATTAATATGATTCTCATCTATTTAGCCATGGCTAGCAGGTAAACTATGTACAACAATGAATGTGTGACAGACCCTTCCAATGTGGAACCTTGAGGAACATGCACCTTTTAGATCCCCAAATGAGGTACGTTCCCCGTAATGAGGTACACCTGAGAGCTATGGGCCCAGCACGGCTGCAGACGTGCATCCCCCACAGGCTGTAGTGCCGTATGTTGGTAGGTGAGCATTGAATGTGTACATGAGACAATTGCTCTATTGCCACATGTACGACATATCCCTCATATAGACAGGCAGTAGCACTGGTACATGACAGTTGGACATGCCTGTATATACAACCATGTCTCACATGATATGTGCGTTATGTGTGTACAACAGCTGTCGTACCTTAAGCAAGCTGGGAAGTGTAGGACAGCCAGTGTACCTGTGGGAAATGGTGTGGAATGGGCGCTATAGTAATCAGTAGCTCATGACATGCTCACATGTTCTGAACAAGTGCCTAACATGACCATACAATACTATCAACCCACAAGTGGTGATGACAGTCATTTAGGGTGGCACCGCACTATAACCCTGCTGAGTATGGTGTGCATGTCCATGAACCATTAGCACTGTAGATGTTAGCAGTATATATGTACAAGATAGCATGGATATTTGATTACAAATACCTTTGCATGTCACAGGAGTGTTCCACCAGTGGCCTGTTGACAGACTCACAACTACAAAAGGTGCAAGAGTGACATGTGCACAGCACATCAGTGCCAGATACAGTAGAGCAGGGTTAATGTGTTGTACCCCACCCTCATTGTAGCCCATACCACACAGACAAATGTTAGGCATCTGTGTATGTAAGGCTGTGAATGGCTGTGCATGGCTATGACCTATCAGTTTAGCTGTGTTAGTGTTGTGAACAACATACAGAATGGGCTGTGTGGGTGAGGTGTGTGACATATGTGCACAGTCTGATGGATGATTCCAGCAGTGTCACCGCTAGGTAAACATCCCTGTACCCATACACTACTACCTAGGCTGTAGTCAACATTATGGACACTGTGTAAGGGATGGTGCTGTGCAGTGCACCCCCCAACATGGTGACGTCTCCAGGCCCCTTAGGTAGTCATATGACGTACCCATGTCATGTCAGGGTGCCATCCATGAGCACGGAGATCACTGGCCAGGCATATACAGCACTGTGGTGACCAATATTGGATCACATACCACCTGTAAGGGGTAATGGCTATGCATGGATGTGCGATACCAGCCTTCACAATCCACACCTCCACTATGCAGCATGCTGTCTACTTTGCAGAAGGACATTTGCTACACCATGATGATGGACATGCTACATGTCCATATCCTGATCTATATGACATATGTCATGGACAGCCACCGTCCTAATACTAGAATCGCCACAGGCTGGACAGATCCCTGGGCCATATATGTGACATACTCCCGCCATACCATGCAACCCTGTCCATCAAAGCTGCAGTTGTCATCCCAGTCATACATGGTGTGATGGCCACATGGTAGATGTACTATCAACTGACTGGATCAGTAATGTGGCACTGATGCAGCTTGCGGTGGCACAATGGCCATCTGTAACAGCGTGGAAACCGTGCCCGCACATGCTATGGTTGATGACCATCCCTGTGAATGTCGTCTGACTATTCATTGTCCCATGTCTATCACATGTGTAATACAGGCGATCTGTGTCAGGATGTTGAACAGTTGTACAGTGCTGTGTAGATGTCTATGGCAAAACACATGCATGTACAGGTGTCCATGCGTATGTGTGCATTGTCACTGCTCAAGTCCATTACAGCTGTGTCTGTGTTGATATGTGACATATACACAGCATCCAGGTCAACAGTAGTACCGTGGACACATCGAGGCATGTGCAGATAGGTAAGAACACAAGTGCAGGCAAATAGACATGCCCACAGCAAGACAGCATTTACATGGAGTATGAACACTGTAATGAGGTGACACACATATATGGTGATGATATCCAATGCATAATGGGTGTGACATGTGTGACACATACACGTCAGTCATGTCAGTGTCATGATGCTTTGCCAAGATAACTGTGCAGATGCAGTAGATGTCATAGAAATGTATGTGCAGCAGTATCTCTGTACATCTCTGAAACTGTGACCTGTCACCATCATTATGTTTTACAGATAATGCCCCGTACACGCCTCCCAGCATACACCCACCAGGAGGATGATGTCCTCATCCCACAGCTTCATGACAACTATGACTTGTTGTTCAGCCATGTGCCACAGCATGCCCAGCAGCAGGATGACCTGTGGCAGGATCTACGCAGGAGGGTGAATGATGTGGGTGGCCATAACCGCACCTACCAGCAGGTGCACAGACACTGCACAGACCTGATACGACATGCAAAACAGCATGCCACTGCAATCACCAGGGAACAGGGTGGAACAGGTGGTGGGCCACCAACCCAGCCCCCACTCACACACACCGAGGAGCTACTGGCCAGTCTGGGGACACCCAGGGAACAGCATCCAGAAACACTAGCTACCATCATGGAGGTGGGTGTCTCCCAACCAATGAGCCTGGAGTTGCCTGGTAAGTCAGTAATGCACATATGGCTATTATATCCCATGTAGTTGCATGTGTCACTGTACATTATGTAAAGTAACAACATATGCCAGGTATGTGGACACATATGCTGCATACTATATACTATTACACAGGTGAATGTGTTCACATGCACAGTGCAACCTGTGGCTGTCATACAGTCATGGATAATGTTCATACTGGTGTGTCACCCCTATACAGGTACCTCTGGTGTGCCGCACAGACATGGGTCCGTTGCAGGTGAGACTGTCATCAGTATCAGGCATGTTACAGTGTAGATCTATTTGCCATGTGGCCAGTTAACACTTGCACACCTGATGTTTGTTCCAGTCATGATATGCAGGTTGCACCACCATGCATTCACACACGCCACCCATGTGCAATATATACAAACGTAATGATACACAGACTTGAAACCACAGTACTTGTCAATGCGACATGTGTGGTCAGCTGTGCATACAACGATGGAGGTGTTCTACAATGGAGGCATATGTAGTATGCATTGGAACAACATGTGTGGTATGCACACAGTACCACACAGTGAGCTGTGATATGGGCAGCCCACAAGTGTCACCATTGTGTCATATGCCCCTGCATTGGGTGCACACATTGTGATGTGCCACCTGACAGGTCCCAGACATGTAGTGTTCTGTCTGCAATATTGTCACACTATCGCATGACCTATACCCCACATACCAAACATACAACCCGTTGTCTGCATAGCCCTGTGGATTGTGACATATCTGACATGTATGGGTGCATGTCATATGGGACCACACAGACATGTGGAGTAGATGCCCATCACACACAATTGGCCAACACATGCACACACATGGCCATGGGGGATGGCCAGAGACTTGTAGCCACACAGTACTTGGGATGTGTATACACCCTGTTGCACATTGTCCACACATGGTCCAATTATAGTCTTAGTTGACTGATTATACAGTTGATGTGGTACACTGGACAACCTAAAAGCCTGTGCACAGCTACTGGGGGTGTCACTGAAGTCTGCCATATACGATCTTTCGAACATCATGACTGTGTTGCAGTTATGGCTATGCAATGTGTACATATTATGCATTCTACAGCAACATACATGCCTCATGTTGCCATGCAATGGCACAGTGTCTGTACTTCACACTGTATAGCAATGTAGATGGCTCACACTACCCTCCCATGCTCATGCACATTTGCTAAACATGCATTCTATCTGTAGGGCATACACACAACACTGCAATGTGAAGCCCATTATGATGCTGTACATGTGTCAGGACACCATTGTGTCATACATGTATGCATGTTAATGCACATGTCAGCAGATTACATGTCAAGGTCACGTCAGCCATGTGTACTGTTATCCTGTTCTGGGCCACATGGTGTATCACGGGGATGCATGCATACTACCATGAATGTGTGAACTGCATGGCTACTGATATGACACCTGCTTGCTGTAGTGTGCACCCCAGGGAGGTATGCTTACTAACACTATTAATGTCTGAGCTGCATGCCCCCTGCTGTATCGCAGCCATGCTGCATGCTATCTGACAAATCACATGCATGGTGTGTCTGTGTGTGTGTGTGTGTGTGTGTGTGTGTGTGTGTGTGTGTGTGTGTGTGTGTCTGTGTGTGTGTGTGTGTCTGTGTGTGTGTGTGTGTGTGTGTGTGCCTGTGTCTGTGTGTGTCTGTGTGTGTGTGTGTGTGTGTGTGTGTGTGTGTGTGTGTGTGTGTGTGTGTGTGTGTGTCTGTGTGTGCATCTATGTTTGTGTCTATTGTACTTTACAGTATTTCTTTGCATTCACAGGTGATGTAGGTGTGTTACCCTCCTGCGGTCCATCTGATGTTAGTGTCCCCACAGATACTAGCGGTGATGAACATATGCATCAGGTACAGGCAGGGTTGTCAGGGGCTGAATCTGTGCCAGTGGTTGCCATCCCAGCTATGTCCCCCTCTTCCCTGCACACAGTTCTGCTGCCAACACATACCGCATCACCGGTGGCCATAGAGGAAGGACAGTCAGCGTCTGTTGGCGTGGAACAGGAACGTGTGGTGGCTACAGAAGGTGTGTCTACACACCATGGTGTCAGTGTAATGACTGCAGATGCGCCACACATGCATGTGGCCGGTGCTGCTCGTAGGAGGACCTCTGGCAGACATGCACCTGCAGGACAGAGCGCAGCAGCTGGTATCACCAGATGCATGTTCCAGACTGTAATGCCGGCACAGGCATGTGCTGAATGGCAGAACAGAGAAGGGCAGAGGCTGCAGAGGGCTGCTATCCATACCCTAAATTACAACATCCAGGCATTGGCAAATGCTCAACAGCAAATTGCTAATGTTCTGGATAGGCGACTAGGTGAAATGGTCAGAATCCTTGACCGAGGCATGGCAATCCGTGAGCGGGAGCTGTCTGTGCTGGAACACCTGGTAGGAGTGAGGCATAGGTCACGTGGACGTAGGCCAGCAACACCACCTAGTGTAGGTCGACGTGACCGTGCCACCTCACATGCCTGCTCCCATAGTGCCGGTAGCAGTAGCAGTGCAGCTGCTGCTGCGCTGTCAACACCAGGACACAGCAGGCCACATGGACGTGGCCCTGGATGGTCTCAATGGGGACACATTTCCAGCGGACATGTGTCGTCAGACAGTAGCCACACTGTACCTCCACCTGGTAGTGCCCGTGCAACCCCAGACAGGCACAGGTCACGTGGCCATGGACGGACATAGTGAGCTGTACAACCTGAACTGTACAATCTGGGGCTGTCAATTATACCCCGTGTAGGCATCACAAATGGCAGAACTGTGTACACACATACACGCACACAGCAAACACAACTGTAGGGCTCCACAACATCCACATGCATTCTGCACAGAAATGTCCATTCAACTCACCGGCCCTTACACACACACATGATGTTATCCATTGGTGCAGCCTATGCCCCTGGCTAACATATCACCCTGTGCATATGATGAAATCTGTGCCACATCCCTGTCATCCACACCATCGGTGCAGGGTTATGCACAAATATTCTGATGCACAGGGTGAACAGCATAGTGAGAGGTGTATGTAATACCTGTGTATGCATATTGAGGGATGTGTATGTTGCAGTGGTTGTGTGTGAATACTGAGTTGTGTATGTGACATAGGTTGTGTACTGTCGACATGCACCAGTCACACCATGTAGTGCAGGTGCAGCATGCATTGTGATGTGTTCACGGTATGTGTCCCGGTTACATCTGTAGCACCATGTTGGTTGTGATACCCTGGTTCCCTCCTATGGTGTACTTGCATGTGCCTACAGGTAGCAGTGTTTGCAGTCCCCCACGTGTAACTGTGGAGTACACACAGGCACATCTGGCAATATCAGCATGCTACATGTACCCTCATCCTGACTGATGGACACACAAACATGACACAGATGTCCGCACATATACTGCACCTGACGCATGTGGTCGGTGCCACAGACTACACTGGACAGAGACGTGACATACATAGCAGGACACATTACAGGTATGGTGACATGGTGCAGGGGTTGTACACAGCGGCCTGGCCAATGATGATGTGAGGTGTCACTTGGTAGCTGGAGGCAACACTGTGCAGCAGTAGGACCCGTAACAGTATGTGAACATGGCCGCAGTCGCGGGGTGTACACCACTATAACGCACACCCCATAATGTGCAGCTAGGGACCCTTGCCTGTGTGGTCATCACCCTCACAGTACTATGCACCCACACAAAGTGTCACAGAGAAGGGACATGCACAGGTAGCCAGTATGGCTGGGACCTATGGCATCAACGGGGTTGTGCAATGCATCACCATTACGGGTTAGTCAACACGTGGGGCCAGTGATAATTTCCCACCATATATTAGCATACACACTCACACCAAGCACCAGACATACATACATACACACACACACTGTGGTGACCACACATGTGTATACGGACAGCCGATGTATGTGATACACCTCACCGGTGAGCGTCATGCTTCCCACACTGACGTATGTACAGATCTCTACAATGGTGTACAGGGATGTGTAGCAACTGGGACATATTCCCCATGATATGTGGCATCCCTGGTCACACATTCGGACACACATGGCAGTGCTGGGAATGATACACCAGCCATATGATGACACGTTTGCTGGACATGCAGTGGTATTGATTGCATTATGTGTACCAACGCTATATCTGGCAAATGTGCTGCTATATACACACGGTAGGTTGTAGGTGTTACAGGTGCCATATGACATATAGTTGTTAACACCTGACCACTGTGTATGCATTATGTCAGCTCCGTCACGTAACAGTGACATAGCGTACAGTTAGCACATGGCATGATAGGATGGTGTGTGACACAACTGTGAGCCACCCCCTGCACACATACATCTAGACAGGTGGTTCACCACGTTATGTACACACATCCCTCCATACGTGCTGTTTGTATTTCACCGTATACAGATGTCAAGGATGGGTCTGCATTGTGTCTGCATGTCGTAGGTAGGTGCAACTATGTTATGGACATTGGCCACTGCACATGCATGTTTGCTGCATGCACAGTACAGATGTCATATGTGTCTCCTGTTGCCATGTTTGTATGCATTGCTATTGTTGGACATGTGTGTTGACATACATAACACATGGACTGCGGTATGATATCACTGGTGTCACAGGCGACCAGTACAAGGGTATGTGTCCCGGTCAACACTGCTACCCCCTGTAGTGTGAGCATTCAACAGACATGGGCCCACCTTCAATTTGCATGTGTAGCATTGATTAGGCCAGTGTTATGCACGAGGTACATCAAAGGCCATGTATGTATGTGTTGTGTGTGCAGTCCATGCACACATCCACACAATCACATGTATGATGTACCCAGATGTGTGTTCATCGGTGTACAGCAACAGTCAGGTGTCACAGCTGTGTAAGAGCCATGGTAAGTCTTGAGCTGACCTGTTCATGTATACCGGTATCATTGCAATGCATAACAACTGTTGGATCCCTGTTGGTACGTGTGTACTCTGCACAGCTGGTGTACACTGCTGTACAGCCCAGTGGTCATGTGTCACATGGTGTTGTGGGACCGGAAGGCTGTGTAGTGCTGCACCAACGACATGGTGCTGACTTGACAGCTACAGTGTACACTGCAGTGTGTACGTGTGTGACCTGCACCTGTGGCAGCTGTGATGGCAGCTGTGTGTGTACAGGTCACTGCATGTGTGACCACCCTGTGTGTGAGGGCAGTTATACCTTACTGTGCCCTTCTGTGTGTACACTCCATCTGCATGCAAGATTGCCCTTTGCAACTGCTAAGTGTGTGAGCATGCCCAGTATGGCATTGTGTAGATGGACACACAGTACATTCCACACTGCGCCCCTCTGTGATTAGACTCCGTGTGCATGCAAGATGGCCCTTTGCAACAGCTACGTGTGTGAGCATGCCCAGTATGCCGTTGTGTAGATGGACACACAGTACATTCCACACTGCGCCCCTCTGTGATTAGACTCGGTGTGCATGCAAGATGGCCCTTTGCAACAGCTAAGTGTGTAAGCATGCCCAGTACGCCATTGTGTAGATGGACACAGAGTACATTCCAAACAGACATGTGATACTAAGCGTGTGGGCATGGCCATTGACATCCTGTATAGCCATGGTGGTCATCCAGGCACCAGATGTCCAATTTCAATGTCACGATAGATGCCTACATTGAACACACTTGTTGCTCTCTCAAAAAGTGTACTGTCTGTGGCGCATCCCATGTGTGTGTGTTTCCAGCTGCCTGGGGACACAGTAATGCTTTTAGATGCCTCACAACACATACATTCCCTATCAGCGTCTTTGCCTTTGCGGATGATGTCATCCACCTAGAAGTATGCCTCTGAGAGTGCTGTGTTCAGTAATCTCGGTAGCGTGTTCTGTAAATGTGTAATGCTGTAGTGTGTTAGAGTAGGTAGGTGTGTGTTCAACTCCCGGCCCTTCCAAGTGTGTGTGTGTGTGTGTGTGTGTGTGTGCGTGTGCGTGTGTGTGTGCGTGTGTGTGTGTGTGTGTGCATGTGTTTCCAGCTGCCTGGGGACACAGTAATGCTTTTAGATGCCTCACAACACATACATTCCCTATCGGCGTCTTTGCCTTTGTGGATGATGTCACCCACCTAGAAGTATGCCTCTGAGAGTGCTGTGTTCATTAATCTTGGTAACGCATTCTGTAAATGCATAATGCTGTAGTGTGTTACAGTAGGTAGGTGTGTGTTCAACTCCCGGCCCTTCCAAGTGTGTGTGTGTGTGTGTGTGTGTGTGCGTGTGTTTCCAGCTGCCTGGGGACACAGTAATGCTTTTAGATGCCTCACAACACATACATTCCCTATCAGCATCTTTGTTTTTGCAGATGATGTCACCCACCTAGAAGTATGCCTCTGAGAGTGCTGTGCTCAGTAATCTCGGTAGCATGTTCTGTAAATGCGTAATGCTGTAGTGTGTTAGAGTAGGTAGGTGTGTGTTCAACTCCCGGCCCTTCCAAGTGTGTGTGTGTTTCCAGCTGGCTGGGGACACAGTAATGCTTTTAGATGCCTCACAACACATACATTCCCTATCAGCGTCTTTGCCTTTGCGGATGATGTCACCCACCTAGAAGTATGCCTCTGAGAGTGCTGTGTTCAGTAATCTGGGTAACGCGTTCTGTAAATGCGTAATGCTGTAATGTGTTAGAGTAGGTAGGTGTGTGTTCAACTCCCGGCCCTTCCAAGTGTGTGTGTTTCCAGCTGCCTGGGGACACAGTAATGCTTTTAGATGCCTCACAACACATACATTCCCTATCGGCGTCTTTGCCTTTGTGGATGATGTCACCCACCTAGAAGTATGCCTCTGGGAGTGCTGTGTTCAGTAGTCTTGGTAGCGCGTTCTGTAAATGCATCATGCTGTAGTGTGATAGGGTAGTTAGGTGTAGGTTTGATTCCCAGGCCTGCCAGATGTGTGTGTGTGTACATGCTCCCATCCGCCTGGGGACTCAGGTTATGCTTTTAGATGCTTCGCAACACAGATGTATCCTGCTGCCGTCTTTGTCTTTGCGGATGTTGACACGCACCTAGTAGAATGCCTGTGTGTCTGCTGTGTTTAGTAGTCTCGGTAGCGTGTTCTGTAAATGCGTCATGCTGTAGTGTGAGAGGGTAGTCATGTGTAGGTTCGACTACCAGCCCTGCCACATGTTTGTGTGTGTGTATGTCTGTATCTCTCTCTCTCTCTCTCTCTCTCTATATATATATATATATATATATATATATATATATATATATGAAATCTATTTTCTGCCCATAAACCTGCTCTTGCATGGACAGCTGACTGTTTCATGCATCGCATATTTGCATAGCTTTCACATACCAATGGGGTATGTTGCAACTCCCAACATTGTCCATGCAACGTCCGTGTTACGGGCGGTGTTATACGCCCTTACAGGTATTTGCTGTATGTCTTGGCAGACATCTATCCTTGCTGTACTCTTACTGTACTCGTACACACCGGAGGCTTCATGTATCATGACCTAGTTTTGATGTGTGTATGTTTATTTGTGCTGTGTGCATGGCTGTGGGTATGTCCCAGTATCATCATTTGTAAAGGTGACAGCCCTAAAAGTTCTTCATGTAGACTACTGTGTCATTTGACATGTCAGCACATACCTGCGGACAGTACTGCACGTCCTACTGCAGCGCATTTCATACCTTCTGCATTATCTTGCAGTCGATATTGCTGTTTCCTCACACATGTATCTGTTTCTGTTCATACCACTCCACCTCCTAGAGCAAGTTGCTGGACAAGGCCTTATCTGATAGTGGGACACATAGGGGCAGTATTGACATGTTGCTCTTACAAACGTAAATAGTTGACAGAGTAATAGGTTTTGCATTAGTATGGCTTTTCTGTCGGATTTGGTGTCTTACGCACTTGTTTGTCATTATTTCATGTCTTCAGTTATCATGGACGTGCCAGAATGTTACTGTTACGTGGAACACACCAAACATATGAGGCAGAACTCTGCACATTCATTGTAAATCTGTACAGTTGCGGAGTATGTGTCTAACAAAATATCAACTTTCTGACACCAATACACACACTGTATGGCGGCATCACAGGTCACATGCCATTACATTTATATTGCAGGACACACCCACCCAGACAGTTGTATTCCTCACACAGGCCAACAGCTGCTTATCCACACTAATTGGTCTATCATATACCGTATGTGTGCGCCGGTATTTGCGCTTTCCGTCAGTGGCAGAGCTCACGTACGTGTCTGGGGGACTGGACATTGTTACGGTGACACTGCATGACACCCTGAGGGACACATTACATTTGTGTCTATTAACCTTCCACATTGACATTCACGGGGCATACGTTGTCATTCACATTTGTTGGCGTACATGCGTGTGACTTGTACATGTTTTCTCATTTGTCCTGATGTCTTTCTTCTCACCTGTCCACCTAGTATCACTAGTTCTGTACATGTATTTTGGACAGGTTACCTTCATACCCCTAACCTGTACACATTATGGGTAAACGCCCTGACGTTTGACCTTGTTACATTTGTCATAGTGATGTGCATTTCTGGTAAATTGCTGGCAAGGCATTACGGACTGTGCGGTAGATAATAGTGACTGACATTTCCATTACATGATTAGTAACACTCATAACATCCGTATTCATGGGTACGCCAGTATTCTCACAACGTTCTGACTTTGTCTGGGGTATATCTAATATAGTCCCTATTTGTATTTCATGTACTATGCCTTAGTGCAGCTGTGTTATTCTGACAGTTTGCCAGTTATGGGCACCATCTTGGTCGTACGCATGTCCATCCATGATAATCGCCTACATGACACTGATATAGGGCCCCACATATTGCCAAAATAGTTTCCGCAATATCCAGTGGATGGTTTGCCCCATTATTGAGAATATAGGCGTGTGCTATACCCACATCACTCCCATGGGGCGGGCCTACGAAATCCCTGCCAAACAACACCTAGGCCCATTTCTGCATACCCATGATTCCCATACCTGACAACCCTCTACAGTACCCATTACACATGTTTAATGTGTGCGTTACTGAAGTGTGGAGACACTTATATGCACTCCCCACACTCCGGATATCAGTTCGTACATCATACATTCTATCGACACATGTGTCATCACCCTTGCACCTGATACTGTTGCATGTACAGCTATTTCGTATTTGCTGCGGTCACTTCTTTTGCGTCAATGTCGGTTGACACTACGTATGATTCAATTTATGGAGTCCTGCAATGAACACCTATCTGCATGTTTAAAGTGTAGAACTTGCTGGACTGTCACTTTCTGGCCAATGTTTTTGAATGCTGCGGTTTATTCACCTTTCCTGCATGTCTGTTTGTCTACTCATATTAGATATAACGTCGCCTATTTATGTACATATGTCATATCTACAGGACATAAGTCTGTTGTGTATACATATATATATGTACAATCCTCATTTCATAACTTGCTTTGGTTTACGTCTGTGGATTATGTGTATACACATATATCTATATCCATACCATACCTTTCCACTATACAGATTGTCACAGAGTGTACAGCTGCTTGCCCCTTTATCTTCGCTGTGTTTTACATAAACCTGTGTCTATCTGGCAATGTAGTGGCATTTCATTTGAGACTTACGGTGGGGATTTCTGGCAAGCAGTTCAGGTTACGACTGCATACCCTTCAGAGAATCCATGCTACTGACACACCCGTTATTCTATCCACTTTCTATGTTTGTTCTGGCACATATCTGGGGTTTGTCCCTATTTGTACCGGTAGTTTGCATGGCTTCATCCGGTTTCATACTTTACGAGGTTAACGGGTTTGAGCCATGTATAACTAACGTGGGGGAAACAGCATTCATTTACTATACTGCGAGCGGATCACACATGCACAGGCGCACTTGCATTTCCTTATTGTGGGTTACGCACGGGCGCGCATACAT
Source organism: Protopterus annectens (assembly GCF_019279795.1). Classification (NCBI taxonomy): domain Eukaryota; kingdom Metazoa; phylum Chordata; order Ceratodontiformes; family Protopteridae; genus Protopterus; species Protopterus annectens. Next base: position 551,975,711 of record NC_056741.1, on the reverse strand, counting down.
ATCCTTATTGTGGGTAACATATGTCTACTAAGTCTTTGTGCTTATGTGGGCTTTATTACTTGTGACAGTACCAGTAATTATCTGTAATCCGGTTAACGGACGTTTGCGAAACACACGTTCACCTTTACATATTTAACTGTCTGTACAGCACAGATGCATTCATTACGCTTTCACATTATATGTGCTGTAGTCGTTCTTCAACCGGGACTGCATTTACATTGGCCGGATGCTGTAACCAGTATACGTTTGGTGTTCTGACTCATTTATATGCATACCCATAGTACATAGCTACATTAACATATGCCTCACCACTTCACTTACATCATAGGCATCCATTCTCCTGCTGGGAAAACTGCGGTACTACATGTTACACATTCCCTATTCCCTACTGCTCTGGACCCAAGCTGCATATTTCATCACTGCAGGGATATTCAGAACCCAAAGGCTTATATTCCTGACACATACAGGTCTTTAATTGTCAGGGTGTTCATGTGGTGATCTGGGTTTAGGCTTGTCCGACTGGTGAACGGAACTGCCCTGACCATGTTCAAATGTCAGACAAAGCACATGGACAGGGATTGTCCATTTTAAACATTTAATCTGTTTACAGGCACAGGTGTTTGGGCACCTGTCAGCAGCTTATGATGTTGGCAATACATAATATGGGTGGGGGTGGTTACGATACATAATCCACAGTGAGTGGTGTTCCCATTCACATTTGACTATTTCCTGTATTCATTCTTACGAGGGTTATTATTTTGCACATGACATAACTATGAATTAACTACGGGTATGCAGTAGTACAGTCAACATATGTGACGGTTTGTTACAGTATATATGTATGGACCTCTGTAATACTGGGGACTACCCCACATCCTTCACAACATTTCCTGCTTATGTACATACTATTATTCAGTGAACTTTCGAAGCTTGTGAGAGCAGTAATTACATCTGTCCCTATTTGTCCACCCATCCTTTTAGGCTTTGTCCAGGTTTTGTTGCTGTAATAGGTTGAGAGGTGGTGTCGGTATGTGATTGAGTTGAATATATACTGTCGATAATTCAGTGGGGAGTAGGGTTACCACTTGTTCCTCTTTCCGAGGGGAGGTCCCACTTTGGACAGTTGTGTCCTGCGATGACACATAAGACATGGCAAATGTCCTGTGATTTTAAGACAATAATATATTTCTTATTTTCTGTACTAGTTGCATGATACAGGTATTTTGTATCTGGTACACATAACTATTATTTGGGATAGCATAAGCTATTTAAATGCTATGGCATAAGCTTTTATCTTGGCATACACGTGTACTTCTGTCCTTTGCACTGGCCGGGGGTATGTTTTATCCTGCAAATTCTCACATTTCTACAAGGGATGTCCCACCTTGGCCATCTGAACAGGTGGCAACCCTAGTGGGGTGACCTGCATGGTGGACAGCTGTTCCATCCTGCGTAGTATGACTTGCATGTCTGTGTAGAAACTGAACAGTACCGTGACTACACATACATGTTTTGTCCAGATGTGTACAGTAATGGACACCGTGGCATGTAAACAACTCTGAGGTTTCAACAGGTTACTTATCCCACGCGGGATGTACACACATTTTGCCATAACATTAACGCGCAGGCATTTGGATTTACGTACCTGTGATGGGATATTTACAATTGTGGGATACATATTTGCAATCCGGACACTGCCTAGGATGATACTTCCTACTACATATGGGGAATACTCGCTATGTGCAGGTGTACGGATGCGCAAGGCTGGTAGCTGGATTTGGTGGACATTCGGACATGGGTGCGGGTTATGTGCTATACTAGGGTTGTTGCGTATTGCATTTGCATGCATGGGTTCTACTTTTGGATATCCTGGTTCCGCATATAGCATCCTATGTGTATGTGACGGTTATGTTCCTGTTCATGTTTATAGCACATTTTAATATACATATGTTTGTGTGTGTTTGGTATACAATTTGGACTGTCAGATTTCTTTATGGTTGTTATATAGCCACAACTGCCCTGCTGTGTACTATCACTACCACTGTGGGACTGCTGGTGACCATACCCATGGGGCTAGACGTGTGTATTGGCGGCGCGCTGACATGATGCACTTCACTTCCACTGGGTATAACTTCTGACAGTGCAGTACATTACGGACACACGATTTTAAATATCATTTGTTCCATGGACGGAAACTTATATTATGTTGCGTGCATTTCTGTTTGGTTCTCCATTTTGTGTGGCCGGGAACTGTCTTGCATGCTTTGCATATGTTTCATTATCCACGGACACTGATAGGTGCGATTACTATTGCAGGCAGGCTATAATATTCAGCAGTTTAGGTTGCTCATCACCAGCCGACATTGACACGTCTCCGGGCACAGCTTAGTAACGCCCCATGCACTCGCGCACGTGTCCTATGCACGTGGATGTGGTAGCAGCGCACCTTCATTACTATGCATATGGTGCTACTACACCATTTATACGCCGCACGGCTGGCGCAGGCCTTACACCGGCCTTGCGCCGAGCTTCATGAATCCGGGGGCAGGTTTCCATTAAACTGTTAAACATCTATGGACTGTTAATTCAATATGTGAAGAAGTTAAATATTAGGCTTATATTTGAGTGTCATCAAAAACTCTTCCCCCACTGTCTGGTACATCCTGAAGTTTTATGCAGGCTCCCATCCCTTTCTTGTTTAAATAATAATAATAATAACATCTTCTAGGTTTGCACCACTTGTAGAGAAGGTGTGGAGTAACTCAATGAGATGGCCATTCAACTGGGTTGTGCTTGATAATTAAGACTGCATCCATATATGCACTGTATTCTGATTTAGTGGTATATATTATTGTACACCTAGCTTAGGCTTAACCTCTGAGTGGTAAACATTTTAGTTTTGCCAAAACTTGTAGAAACCAAGATTATATTGCATTTGCTGCTAACATGCACTATTCTTAAAATATCACTGAAAATAATATACAGAATAAAGTATTATCCAGATGGATCTACATCATATAGTCGACTTACCGTTTTGTTGACTTGCACATGATCAAGACCGCATTGTCGAAAGCTTAAAATAACAAACTCCTGGGACATCATATTTTCCCTCTGGGAAGTTAACCACTTGACTACCACCAATTAAAATAGAAATGTAAGTAAATTAAACCCACCAAAGTGGGGGGCTTCAACCCCCACACCCACCTAACTAAATATGCCAACTCTGAGATTGCACTACAGTGGAAAAAGGGCAAAGTTCACCATGGTGGCCAAGTGGTTAGTTTCCCAGAGGGAAAAATGATGTTCCGGGAGTTTGTTATTTTAAGTTTTGGACAATGCGGTCTCGATCATGTGGAAGTCGATGAAACGGTAAGTCGACTATATGAAGTAGATCCATCCAGATATGCATCTGTGTAAAGTGAAGTAAAAAGAGTTTACAAAAATATATACTTTGATTTAAGCACCAGTAATAGTTTAAAACTAATGAGAGCAGAGAGTGGTTGATGTTTGTCAGTACTATTTATTCATTCACTCATTCAATTAATTTCTTTTTATTCACAGGGTATATAAACTGGTCCAGGAACCCTTTTTCAGGCATGACCCTAGTGCTGAGCTTCAAACTTTTATAAAGATTTGATAGAAAAAGCATACAGGATTAACTGTCACTTCACAAACAATGTAATACATAAAATGAATGTGCACCATGTATAACATAGAGTTTTACAGAGATAAAAATGAGTTCTACAAATACACAAGCAATTTTTCCCATCTAGCACTAGCAAAATACAAACAAACTGCATTCATCACTTGCAAAGAGTAAGAATTAAACATGTATAGAGATGATGCAGATAATTCTTTCCCATCTCTCCAAAAGCAACACTGTGTGAAGACAGAGGAGCATGGAGCACAAATTGTACTGCAAAATTATACAGAGGTTGTACATAAATACTGAATATTTATTTAGTATCAAATATTAATTTATTGTTGACCACAAACTGATATAACAACATTTCATCTTGTCCTTTTAAACATGTAAAATTTATTCAGGCAATGCATATAAGGCTAAAATTGTCAAATGATGGACCTTGTAAAATATGCTTAATAGGTTATGTAAATAAATACGAAGATTGTCAAAAGCACAAGGAAATGGGTGATATTAATACAATTGGGACTCTCATATTTGTATAAGCTCTGGACAAATGGACAACAGATTTTGAAAAAGGTATGACTGCCTGAGCAAAAAAAAAAGAAAAACATAAACAGTAATACAAGTAAAGGAAGACAGCATACTGAATAGCAAAATATAATATTTAGGTAAAACAAATCAAAACGTGAAGGGGAACATTCTATACAGTGGCCAAAAACAAAGAAATAAAAAAAAGAATATTTATGAAAAAAATAATTTTATAAGTAATGAGGAGCATATTCATTTTGTGAAAACAGAAGGATGGACTTGTGATATGTATTCTGCCAGGACTAAAGCTCAGAGATGTAGAGTCAAAGTTAAGAAGGGAATTGTGGCTCAACCAGGAAAGGAGGCAGACACAATCAGAGTACATACTGCTGTCTATGACAAAGGAGGTGGACACAATCAAAGTACATACCAGTATCTATGACAAAGGAGGTGAATACAATCAAAGTACATACTGGTGTCTATGACAAAGGAGGTGAATACAATTACAGTACACACAATGGTGTCTATGACACCAGAAAAAAAAAGCATTAGAAGGATGTAATTGTGATGCCCCACCACTGGACCAGTAATCAAGGAGTCTCAGTCCTCACCACTGGCACTAGTGGGGGATCTACACTGAGAGGATAACAGGTATTTCCAGATGCAGCTCTCTGCATCAAGTGCAGTTTTCCTTAAGAGCACACAGAGACCACAGTCAGTCCAGGGCTGGTTCCTCTACCTTTCTCCAGATCCCAGTAAGACTGGGACAGATATAGAGTTGCGATCTCAGCCAAGTGACCCAGCCAAGACCTCCAGCACCCTCTCTGTTCAACCAGTGCTTCATGTCCCTGCCCAAGTAGCTGACACACACACTCTTTGAGGTTTTGATTTACACACACAAACACACACACATACACACACACACACACACACACACACACACACACACACACACACACACACACACACACACCTGGGAAAGGTTGGCACAGGTTTACTAGCTATGCCCCCTTCTGCCCAGACTATAAGGTAGTGTCTACTGCCACCAGTCTCTCCTTATCAGCTACTTTAAGGCTGTTAAGAAAGGGTGTCCAATCTTAATGTGTAATATTAATATTAGCACAAATGGTAGTTTGACCTAGAGCAAGGCTGTTAGAAGTGGCCCACATAGTGTCACCAAATAAATATGCAAGTACTCTCAGAACTTAAATATCTCTACACAGGTACAGCCACAATGAAAGGTTTAAATATATTTAATAATAAATAATAAAAGAACAAGACAATACTAAATATATATTGACAGTGACAAATCAATAAAGAAAAATATGTAAACTTAGCTTTACTATATTCCTGACTGAATCTAAGAGAATTACTATAGCCTAAGAACTTACTAATAGAGCAAGGCAGATGTGGTGAATGGATCTTCTAGCTGTTGTCAAGTCCAAGATATAATGCAGAATGCTCTGTCTCAGTAAGAGGCTTCTCAAATTAATATCTAAAATATTACCTCTGGGATAGCTTGCAGAATGACATCATTTCTTGTCATCTGACTGCTAGTTCCCAGGCCAAACAATCACTGATGAAGCTGGCAGTATTTAGCATCTACCTGTAAAAATATACAGACAAGAGCATCTACTCAGATCTCTGGCAGATACTGGAAGTCATAAAACAATTGCATTTCTTCATGCTTTCAAGACTAGTAATTAATTCACCCTAAAGACAATACAGAAAGTTTTCTAGTACCAACATTGTGTCTGTTGCTGCATTGCAAACTGAAATATACCATCTTTTATGGCTAGCCATAAAGTAATTTAATTTCAGTTATTTTTTCTAAAATTTACTAGACTGAGGTTAACTTCCTGTATCCCAGTTTCCACTGTCAAAATATATACATTTAAACAGTTAGAATAGAGCATGTACACATGTCTGTACAAGCAATTTGATATACACATGACATACAGTTTTAATACTTTTGTAACACAGGCATCCTATATAAATCATTTTGGTATTCGCTAATGACATATAATTATTTACAAAATTCCAGCTAGTTGGGCTGACAGTATTTCCTTTCATCACAGTAATAACTATAAAGAAGTGATGATAATAGGTCACTATAAAGTGATAAAAGATCAGAGATCTGAACAACTCTGGAATCTTCCTCAATAAGCATGAATTACCAAAAATAGACACTCAAACTCCATTGCCAATCTTTCTGCAGACTGTTGTTCTGCTGTGGCGACCCCTAACAGGAAAAAAATGAAAGAAAAAGATGATGCAACTAAAATGATGCAACAGTGAACTAAAACAAAATATGCATAAACGCTGAGAAGATTTTTCTGTGTAAAATGAGGAGGCAGGGTTCAGTTAGAAAAGTAATGCATAAGTATATTGATGCTCATGTATCAGCCTAGTATTCAACTTACTAGATTAACAAAGTACAACAAAGACTTGTATTTAGAAATATCAGGAAGAGAACTTATGAAGATGTCAGAAGAGAAACATTACAACAGAAGTTAGCACAACACCAGCAAAGCAAACACTGGAGTTTTCCATACAAATGGAGTCACATAAACAAAACATGTTGATACATATATAAGTAAGAACCAGTGATCTGTGCAATAACAGAGAAACTTGGGAAGAAGGTGGGACACCTGGCCTTTAGATGTCGATAGTATGTTTTTCATAGATATAAAAGAAGTGTGGGTGGTAAAGCAGTGACATATTTAAAACAAGAAATAGTGACCTTCACATGAACATGATATTTCAGAATATACAAAAACATTATCTTGAAGTTAACCATAAACTAGACAAGAAGTTATTTTTTTATGTTCTTTTTAGACTCTACAAAACATAGGTTCATAGGTTCATAGGTGTGTACTAGACTAACAACCCTGGAGCCTATATAAGCCTAACCTAAGAAGATTCCCTGGCATCATGCCTCCCAAAGTTAGTTCCCAGTGCCCCTGTCAAGCAAGGCCACTGAAGTGATCCCCGGGGTGAACTTCCTTTTACCCACCCACTCGTCAAGATTTCTCTTAAAGAGGGCCAGTGAAGTACTCTGCTTGATGTGAATGGAAAGTTTGTTTCAGAGTATGAGAAGTCTCTGGGTTAGGAACCTGTCCCTCCAGCATGTTCTGTTTATTGTGGTAATGAGGTTAAGGTCCCTGGAGCATCTGGCACGGAGGGATTGGTATTTCTTTAGGTGTAGCATATCTATCAGCTTTGGGTCAGACATGGCTTTGCAGGTCAAGCAGAGATCACCTCTAAATAGGCGATAAGAGACATAAAATGATTTAAAGCTGACTTTCAAAAATAAGGACTGTGTGACTCTTTAAGGGCAATCTGTTACACTGTGAGATTCAGATATGTCAAATGTAAACTGTATGACATAATGCAACAAAATGTTGTATGGAACTGTAGCTGGCAGTGGAATCTTATGGTGAAAAAACTATTGTGTAGGTTAGCAATAAAAGTAGACTGCTTTGTAATGCCTGTGAATGTTTTGCTACCTTCATTATGCAGTGAATACAGTATAACTGGGGACTAGTTAATTTTAGGTACACAATGAAAAACAGACAAAAAACACTGAATTTAAAACAAGAGAGACCATTAGACTATGAGAATAAAATGCTCAAGAAGGAAAGCTTGTCTTCTAAAACATAACATGTGAATGCTAATAAAGCCTGTGTCATATGAGGTTGTTTTGTGATCCAGGAAACAGATAGGTATCCTTGCAGATCTTGTGTTGGTGTTAGAAGTGTACATGGAAAAGTTTATGGTCAGAAATGTCATGGTAGGCACAGATATGTGCAAAATTATGTCCTGTGTGTCATAAAAATAATGCAAACTTATATAATATTTTTTTAATACCCATATTGCATTTGCACGGTATGCAGCATCTCGCAAACATGCCATTATGCAAAAAATAAATATTAAAAATTGCAAACATTAAAAATAAGACATATGTGAGAATAATGCATAATAGGGCCCTGCAGGGACTATGTATAATGATAGATTTCAGTGGTTGCTAAGGAGGCAGGCCCTGGAATAGTGAAGTATCCAGGTTGTGTGCACGGATCTGTATGCAAATTAGCTATGGTTACCGAACAGAAACAATGGGCCACTGTGTCCACAGATAAAATCAGTGTAGCCCCAGAATCATGTTGGTGTCCACAGAAGAACTAGCTGACATCAAAAGGGGGTGTGTCACTATATGTGTAAGCAGATTGGAGCTCAGGGGCACCCATTTACATGGTGCACCACTCAGCTAAGCAGGGCGGTGTGTGTCCAGTGCTGCTAAGCTTTGTTTAGCTGTGGGGCACATGTTTTAGCTGGCTTAAGCTATGCTGAGCACATCTATGTATGGGGGTGTGTCTAGCCTACTGAGCAGCATTTATACAGCATTTATACCAGCACTGTGGGTTTGACCACACGCGTTGCAGTGCCTAGCAGGGAAGGCATTAAAAAAAGAAAGAAAGAAATAGCCTGGGAAAGCTAATCATGTATAAATTACTGATAAGCCCTGTTCCACTGACACTGGGCCATTCAACCCCCCCCCCCCAGTGATATACCTGACAGGTGGAATGGATTATTGCTAGCCAATCACACAGGCTGTATCTGCAGCACACCACTATAAAGTATGCATGCACCCTACTATCTGATTTTCCTCCATATTCTGCACCATCGGAATACAGACTTGGGAATTTTAACTGACAGAAGGCTAGGGGCTGCTGCTGCTCTGCTACATCTGTATGTGCTAGAGGATGAGGTCAATGTTGCTGCTGCTGCTGCTGACAATAGGCCTAGACTGAGTAGGAGAAGAGTGTTCAGGCCCAGGGTAACCTTCCAGGAGCTACATGAGCTGCAGATTGTAGAGTGCTACAGCATGGACATAGACATACTACAAGAACTCACCAAGCTCTGCCGCCCTCAACTCAGACCCAGAGCAAACAGAGGGAAACCCATCCTAGTGAAAACAAAGGTATGTGTAGCCCTTAGAATACTATCTACAGGGGACATGATGGGGGTCTCACAGGCATCTGCATCCAGGGTACTCAACCAGTTCCTGGCTGCCATGCAAACACATGCTAGTGAGGACATTTATTGACCCGGCACCCACGAGGAAAGGGCCAGCAGTATATGTCTCTTCTATAATGTAGCACACTACCCTGAGGTATTGGATGCCATAGAATGCACTCATGTACACATCAAAGCACTGCCCGGTGAGAAGGGTAGATTTTTCATCAATCACAAGGGGTATCACTCCGTCAACTGCTGGGTCGTGTGCAATATCCAGGGCATTATGAAGAGTTTGTGTGCCAGCAGCCCTGGCAGTTATCACGACTCCCATATCTGGCATGCATCACAGCTGTACCAGATGTTTGCCAGGGGGGACATCCCGTATGGACATCTACTGGGGGATGCTGTCTATGCACTGGAACTGTGGATCATGACACCCATCAGAAATGCACACACCTACCAAAGAATGTCGCAAACTAGGAACATCATAGAGCGTGTGTTTGGGCTGCTCAAGTCACAGTTCCACTGTCTCAATATATCTGCTGGAGCCCTGCAGTATTTTCCAGCCATATGTGCACAGATGTTCACAGTATGTGCCTTTGCTACACAGTACGATCCTGCAGAAATAGCTGTGGCAGGATCATCACAGGGAAGGGACACACAGCCCCCCACCAGTGCCAAAGTCCCCACAGCCACACCCACATGGGGACTCAGAGGAGGAAACCCCTGAGGCTGTCCCTGTAGGCAGACATAGGCATGCCCAGTATGCCCTGGTCTTGGCAAAGAGGCAACGCATAGCACATGCACTGACAGCCTAAGGTCCTAGGGACTGATCCTTCACTCCGACTCACACACACAGTAAAAAGGATGGCAGCCACATCTCACACCCTGTACCTTACCATGTATTGGCTGTGTACTACATGCATCAGACAGAGTCAATCCTGAAGCACTGTTATCTCAACTGCTGCATTCAGAAGGTAAGTCACTCTCCTTTGCAACAAATGTATGGGGTACTAGATTATGGTAGCATATGTATGGACCTGTTGTATGTATGCAAGGGAACAGAGTGGGCTACTGGACAACCTGCAGAGAAGTAACAGCTATGTGGGGCAACAGGTAATCTGTCCAATACAGACTGCCCCATAATATGCATTAGGCCACAAGGTAGCAAAGTCCACTGCAGTAAGTGAGGAAATGCCAAACAGTGGGGTCATAGGACAGACACACGACTGTCCATGCCAGAGTCCCCTACCCCCAACACAGCTGTGTTCCTATATAACTGCAGTAACAGTATGTTTGCAAGGACATAGCAGCAGAACACACAATCCCAGGGTTCTCCCAAACAACCTGGCTACATGTTCCACAATATGCAGGGGTCAAAGTGTATGTCTGTCTGCTGTTGATAGTGTCAGGAATTAAACTTCATTTTCTGGTGGCTGGTGTGGTGCAGTGGGTAAGTATATTAGTATAGTTGGAGTCCCACAGACTGCCAATATGTCACAGTCTGTTACTGCAAGAAAGCTGGACAAAGCCAGAGACAATGGAGGGAGAGGAGGCCACAGCTATGCATATTACACATGCTCTGAGTAACCTAGAAGGTGTCTACGGTAATAGCAGGTTGTAACAAGTCAGAGTAGCAGCAGGATGTAAAGGCTATCATGTAACTGTCAGTATGGACAACAATTCAGTAGGCACCATTTAGTAGTATATTACCAAAATAACACAACTATCTGAGGAGCATATTTGTATATATATATATATATATATATATATATATATATATATATATATATATATATATATATATATATCGATATAGATATATATATGTGTGTGTGTGTGTGTGTATATATATATATATATATGTGTGTGTGTGTGTGTGTATATATATATATATATATATATATATATATATATATATATGTGTGTGTGTGTGTGTGCCCCATAGTGATAGATAAGGGTAATCATGTCTGAGGGGGACATAGCTGTCTGTATGCAAAGACATATATTCACATCTCAGTTCTTTAGGCAGATGAGGCATCAGACATGGGCTGAAATTAGCTAAGTGTAGGAGCATGCCCACTGTGACTGTTGGCACTTACAAGGTGACTCGTGCCAGACCTACCTATACTCCAGTCCGGGGTTTTGTGTGCTACAGCCAATTGGCTCCTGTACCTGATTCAGCATTCCAGCAACTCCCTGATATTATATCCAAGGGATTCCCCATTTGTGTGCTGAACATAATAGATGACTCATACCTAGGGAGTGTACAGACTGTAATAGACTGTACAGGGTTTTGCATCATTTCTCTAGTACGTTTTACATAGCAGTGTGATTTTCTGGTGCATCATTGGAAAATCATTATAGAATGACATTAGGAACTGATGACAGACATTTGAGTTACTGACTCCATACACACCATGGAACCCATGCTACTGCATGACCTCTTATTCTCTGCATGCAGTTATTGTTATATTTTCAAGTCTTTAGTGCAGAACATTTCATATAACACAGGTGTTGCAATACAGCTGTAATTCCACAATTAATGCAGTAGAACCTTTATTTCCTTAACATTATCAGGTTTCATGCTTTCATCTTTATTGAACTATATGTGGCATTACTCATTTCAGTCTAGGTCTATGACCACATTCACTGCAGTGCAATCAAAACTGTATATACCTAGTGGCAGTTAATTTACTTTTTCTTGCTTATATGACTATAGATTTCAAGATACATCTGTACTCACCACACTCACAGCAGAATCTAGCCAGGCACCCTGCATGGGCCTCTAGGTTGCGAGATCTCACCTCTCCAGCTGTAGGGAGAGAAACACACCATTACGCATACCTGTCTATCACATATTCTGATTACATATTGATAAAACAATGCTAACAGTACTTACAAACTTGTGGAGCATTTCCATCCCAAGCATCCTGGACCCAGGTGTCCAGAAGTCCCCTCTTCCATTGTTTCAGATCAACATAATGATGACAGACCTGCTCACCTGTGCAGGGAATACCTGTTGCACCGGTGAGATCATGTGCCAGCTGGTCCTAGGCTACTGACTTGTACTCCAATCCCTGGTACTGGCCCTGAAGTAGCTGGATGTCATGGTACTTTACAAGGAGTCCAACCATCATCCTCAACTCTAGAATGCCCCTCCATTGAGCCGGGAATTGCACACCCTCTCCAACACCTGCCATAGTTCCTGCCAAGTTCAAACTCCAACTGGTTCTGGAGTATTCCAACCTGTTGTGCTTAAATAAGCCTGTTTCCCTACCCTTTACCACCACTGGGCAATTTTTAAATATGTGGCGCATTACTTAGCACCACCCTAGCTCAACTCAGCAGTGCTTAAACTGGCAGATGCTTAGCACTGCTTAGCAGTGTGCAAAACCGCTCAGTTGAACTTAGCGATGCTTAAACTGGCACTGCTTAGCAGTCCATAAACTAGCTAAGTGGAGCTGTGCCATGCCAAGCAGTGCTAAAACATGTCTTGTTTAAGCAGTGCTTAGCATAGCTTGGCATTGCTTAGAGGAGCTTAGCTGAGTGCAGCAAAGTAACATTTAAAAATAATTAGCATAACTTTAATTTACAACATAAAAGCTTAATAATCCTTCCCTGTATTTAAACCCTGCATCTACTACACATATGGATGTCACTCTAACTGTTTGACTATGTGAATGTGTAGAATGCTGCAATACTTTTAGATATACCTAATCTAATTCTAGAGCTTGCATCAGGATTGTCTCCACTGTAGATATTTGTGCTATGTCCCTTTGGGCATCATTTCTCACATTAATCAAACAACATTGTTTGGCCAAAGATTCCTGGTATTAGGCTTCCTTTGGCACATTAGTATTACAAACTCCAGTTTTCTATGCTCTTGCATCTTTGTTTTCAGCCTTTCTTCATCTCCATCTTCCCAGAAGGTTTAATGGCATTGCTTAGGATTCTTCAAAACTGTTATCCACTGCAGATGTCTCCTGATATGCATTGCAACAGTTATGTACTTGCCATATTAATCTGTGAGGGTGTTTCTTACAGATATTACTTATTTTCCCTTCCATTTTTCCTTCTGTGGTTGGATGACCCCTCTATCCAGTGACTGTAATTGGAGTTTTCTTTGTATAAATTTGTATATTTGTTCATTTCCAGTCTATGTTTGCTCAGTGAATCATGATCAGAATTATAGGTGCAAAGGCTTAGCATGCATTCCTAGCCTGTTGTGTGATACTGTGGCATGTAATGGCTGCAGATGCTTGCACTTCCAAGTGTGGAAAAGGGAGAGAGAAAATTGCCAAGTGGTGGACTGCAACAGATATCCCAGCAGTTAACACAGTACAGAGATCTTGGCTACAGTTCATCTGGTAGAGTGAGTTCATACTTGTTGTCTACATAGCTTCACTAAACTGAATGCTATGCAGGATGCTTGGGATGGAAATGTTTAAGCATTGTGGTTTGCATGTTGTAGATAAGCAAGACAATCAGATTTCCCTTGATTTCAGTTATCAGTGTTTTGACCTCTGTATGTTAGAGGGATGCTCCTACTGGAAATAGGATTGGTTTGCTAATTCTACTTAAGTAGTTCAGTGTCAGTTCTGCTGCCCATTTTCATAAATGCTATCGTGTTAGCACATTTTTTTTATTTCATTGCTGGTTAACTAAAGTGATGCTTTATCATATGGCTTCAGCACCCCACATGGAATCATCAAATCTATGCAGGTTTGGTAGTAGCACACTAAAACTCCAGGCAGCCTTCTGGATTGGTGGAGAGGAGTGGTCATGTGACTTTGTGATGTGGTGTATGATAAAACTTTTAATCATTTAATTGTTCTATTTTATGATTACAGCTGGCCTAGTATGCCTCTTTAGATCTTGTTCTGATGTCAGCAGCTGTCTCTTAAATTCAGCTGTAGTACCTCTAGGGACCCCCAGGTATATTTCTCAGTACATTTTTAGGTAAGGAATCTTAAAACCATTTGGTCCTGATGTGTGCAGTTCACTTTCAGAATAGGCTTTAACTATAAGTAACAGTGCTAGTGAATGGCTAGTACACATTCATATCTCTGTTTTGCCATAGAGTTAGCATAAGAGTTGCACAGTATGGAGCATAGTGTGAAGATAAACTAGTTGCTGATTAAGGTTCTGCAGCAGGGAATGCTAGATATATGTAGTTTCACAAAAAAAGGTGATCATCAGCGCTCTTGACAAAAAGTCTGCCTTGTGTATAGATTCACTGTGTCTGTGTTTTGGAGGTAGACAGCCCATGCCCACCTTAGTGATTTACTTTACACAGAATTTATTTTGGATAATTCTTGTGCAGCTGGCTACTATTCTTGTTTTCTATTCTGAAATAAAAGTCAGATTTTGTTGTTAACCATTTCATGCCTTTACCATTATCCCTCACTCAGGCAAAGGTTAAATATGTGTGAAGGTTGCAGATCTTATGAGATTATTTTATCAGATTAGCTGAGCTTAGCTGAGCACAGCAAAGTCATCATCATCATCATCTTTCAGCTGTTCCTATTAGGGGCCGCCACAGCAGATCACCTGTTTCTATTTCTTCCTGTCCTCTGCATCTTGCTCTGTCACACCAACCAACTGCATGTCCTCTCTCACCACATCCATAAACCTTATCTTAGGCCTTCCTCTTTTCCTGTTACCTGGTAGCTTCATCCTTAGCATCTTTTTCCCAATATACTCAGCATCCTTCCTCGGCACATGTCCAAACCATCGTAATCTTGCCTCTCTGGCTTTGTCTCCAAACCTTCCAACCTGTGCTGACCCTCTAATATACTTATTCCTAATCCTGTCCACCCTCATCACACCCAGTGCAAATCTTAACATCTTTAACTCTGCCACATCCAGCTTAAACTCTTGCCTTTTGGTCAATGCCACTGTCTCCATCTCATATGACATAGCTGGTCTCACTACCCTCTTGTAGACCTTCCCTTTCACTCTTACAGGTACTCGTCTGTCACAAATCACTCCTGACACTCTTCTCCACCCACTCCATCCTGCCTGTGCTCTCTTCTGCACCTCTCTTCCACACTCACCATTACTCTGAACTATTGACCCCAAGTATTTAAACTCATCCACCTTCGCCACCTCTACTCTTGCATCGTCACCATTCTTCTATCCTCCCTCTCATTCACACACATATTTTCTGTCCTAGACATGCTGACCTTCATTCCTCTTCTCTCTAGAGCATATCTCCATCCCTCCAGGGTCTCCTCCACCTGTTCCCTACTCTCGCTACAGATCATAATGTCATCTGCAAACATCATAGTCCATGGGGACTCCTGTCTGATCTCGTCTGTCAACCTGTCCATCACCATGAGCACAGCAAAGTATCATTTAAAAAATAATAGGCATAATTTCTATTTGCAACATAAAAGCTTAATAACCATTCCCTCTATTCAAACCCTGCACCTACTACACACATGGCTGTCACTTTAACCATTTGGTTATGTGGATGGGTAGAATGCTGCTATATTTTTAGATGTACCTCTCAACTATGTTTAAGCAATGCTGTGCTCCAAGTTGCACAGTGCAAACCCGCTGAGCTATGCTTTAACTTGACCTTTACAGTCATAATTAAATGTATCTGGTTTCTATTTTTACATGTCTGGCATGTGTCCATTGCTGTGTGTCACACCGCTCAAACATAATAAAAAATAAATAAATTAAAACTTTATTACATATGCATACATTGATATCCAGCACTTTGACAGTGCAGGGGGTGTGTTACTCATCTCCAGACACAGTAACACACTCCCTACACTGATTCAATAACTGTGTTATATGGCTGTCTCTCAGTAACGTACCTTCATTAATATGCATGGCTTGCTACTGAGGGGGTACTGCATATACGGACACGGTACCTTCCGCGTAGGCTTTACACTATGCCTATATGGATTTTATTAAATCCTCAGGTTTGACTTAACACTCTTTGGACATATCATGGGAAGAGGAAGAGCATTAGGAAAAAGACATCATTCTTGGAAAAAGTCAAATGTCAGTATAAAAGAGGATGACCATTAATGTGATGAATTGATACAATAACTTCTGCAACGGATTCCCTCTGTTAGTGATCAGTCATCTGAGTGAAGGCAGAACACATTTCAGTATGACTTTCTATAAGATTAGCATGGGTCAGCATTGACCAGCTCACCTAATAACAACAACAAATAATAACAACAACAGCATGACTCAAGAATCTATTGTGTGGTTCAAGCTGTGGTAATTATAGAAGGCATGGGGGAAAAGTTAGGATATCAAGGTTATAGGGTATGCCGAGTGCAAAGAAGAGTTGGAAAATAATTGGGGCATCCAGAAGCTAGGAGAAGTAATAAGCAATAGTGCATACTAGAGAAGTGACAGATGCTACAAGTAGTCAGTAGGGCAAAATGCACTGGGAAGACAACACAAAAGGAAAACAAATAGGAAGTAGGGACAAGAGGCAAAGGCTGCAAAGCATTACAAGGAAAATGCCAAATATCATGAGAATCTGGGTAAATCAGGAAATGCGTAATAGTGCATAGGCAAGAAAACCAGGATGGAGATGTACACTGGGAAAAATAGGAGACTATGTAGGAAGGGAACAAACATGGCAAATACATTTTTTAAGGAAAAGGGAGGCAGAACTAACTTCCACAAAAGTGGAATCAGTAGAGAAAGATAAAGAGATGTTAACAGAGGGGAAAGTAAGACTTTTTCTAATGAGCACTAACAAACAAACCATGTAGTAGACAGTTCTGTTGATAAAATGCTGTGTGTTCCCTGTGATAGTACATTGGATATGCTGTCAAGTCAATGTTTTGGTGAGTTGGGGTCATGTTAGTGTGTGGGTGTGTGTATATGTGGGTGGGAGAGTTGAGAGTTGAGTGACATACAGTTAAATGAGATATTTCCTTTTCTGATACTCTGCTGCATTCATCCCATGATACTGCTACTGCCCAGAAGAAATGCACAGCCACAACTTCAGAGATTTCTTTATCTACAAATATATAGATATCTATAATAACTGAGTGACTCTGTGAGGAAATAGATGGCATCATTGAATGCCCCTTCCTGTAACAAAGGGGTAATCAGTCTGGTAAAAGCTTTCTGCACTCTGGAGGTGTACTTTCAGAGATCTGGGCATATCTCAAGTACATTTATATGATAGAGGTCTCCATACTCCTAATGATAGAAATTCAGAAATTTGGTAACTTGCATTGTATAATATTTATACTGAACTTTGGGAACGAATAGGATATGGTGAATCTAAATGTCACTGGACTGGTCAAATGTAATTTGCTTAAAACTGGAAGACTTAGCAAACAAGCAACCTACTGAAATTTTTTACAAAGACACCTACGTCCCCCATTCCCAAAGCACTCCCAACTAATACAACCAAGTACAAGGTCTCAAATCCTCAGATAAGGTCATGTTACTGTCACTATGGGGCAGTGTAGCAATTGCCTCATGTAGACAGACAACCCTCTCCTCCTACCACCCAACAGCACAACCTGTGAGAAATGCACTTATCTAGCCAAACTGGAGGTAAAGCTCTCTCCAACCAAGACTGAACTTGACAGTCAAGAGGAGAAGGTAAACACTTGCACCACACCACACTCATCACATAGTCCCACTAAACCTATACCACCAAAATCCACACATAGAAACACAAAAACATTCTCAGCGGCTCTCAATAATAATCTGTTCAAGCAACAGAGACATCCAAAGCAAAAACGCAAGCAACCTCCACCTCCCAACACAACCCAAATGACACATAGTCCACAGACTCAGTGTGCCAATAAACCACAGCCCATAAGGCAAAATAACTTACCCAACACACTAGTCATAGGTGACTCTGTAGTCAGGCACACTGATGTCCCAACAAGGAGAAGGTTACTGTCAGCTGCCTGATGGGTGCCAGGATCCGCCACATAACCCACTCACTCAGGTCACTCCACAACAAGTACAAATATAACTGTCACTGTCCATGTTGGTGTGAATGACCTGAGACATACCCCCCTGGACTACATGAAAAGAGACAAGGAAGAGCTCTCTGATCTTGTAGCCCAGACAGGTATGAACCTAGCCCTAAGTAGCATCCTGCCATCACCCAGAATGATACCGCAGTGCAAGGGCAAAAATGACTGACTTCAACAATTGGCTAAGCTTCTGGTGTCATTCTAAGGGGATCCAGTATCTGTCTGCCTTGGACGACATGGTTGACAGACCACGATGCTTTGCCAGAGATGGCCTGCACCTGTCGCCCCTGGAATTCCAGATACTGGTTTAGGGTCTTGCCGCCTCTATAGTGCCTTTTTTAGGCAAGGTTCAAATGACAAATTCACCACCATAACAGGAAAAGGCAAGCAAAAACTGAGGGTGATGCTACTCAATGCTAGAAGTCTAAATCTCAAAATGCACTCACTCAAGGCACTCTTTAAAATGGAGAACATTGATATCTGTGCAGTGACCTGGTTCATGACTCTAGAGAGTACCCCTGCATTACCAGGCTATAACTCATACCACACTTTTTGGCCATCTAACCTGGACCAGAACACCAAAGGCGGAGGTGTGTCCATATTCATTAAGGATATCCACACCTCCAGGCTAGTTGCGCAGCATAATGCATCTGAGGTTATCCAAGTGCAACTAACTCTGGGCAAAACTGCAATCCAAATTGTAGCTTGCTACAGATCCCCCACTATGCCCCAGGATTCCCACTCCTTTTTTCTTGATATACTGGAAAATATTAGGGTTCAACCAAACACCCTAATAATGGATGATATCTACTACCCCACCATTAACTGGGAAAACTATTCATGTACCAACTCCTTCGCTCAATGCTTTTTGGAATTCATAAATTCCAATACCCTCGATCAACTTATCCACACCCCCACCAGGGGCAACAATATCCTAGGCCTAGTCATTACCAACATGAGTGACTGGTGTTCCACACCTGAAGTCAACTCCTCGTTGGTCAGATCTGACCATAAGCTAATCACCCTAGATATCTGCATCCCGCCCCCACCCACCATTAAGGAAACCATGGTAAAAAATTTCTACAAAGCCAACTTCATGCTTCTTAAGACAGAAGTGGTGAACTTCGTGACACCCATGCAGATGGACAATACAGTTACGACTGCTGAATCCTACACAAATGCACTCTATAAGCACTTACACGAGTGCATGGATCGTGCTATCCCAAACGGAACCAATACGCTATCCTCCAAAAATAAGGAAGCCAATCTGGTGGTCCTCTGCCATAAACAACTCTACAACAGAAGGAAGAAACTGTTGCAAAAGAGAGTAAAATCCCAAGAGTGGAGGAGCTCCCTGGTCTGCCTCAGTAAGAAGCTGAGATCCCTTATAAGATACTCTAAAGTTAGCTACAAAAACTAAATCCCCACTGATTCTAAGGGCAACCACAAAGCATTCTATAACTATGTCAAGAATCTCAGTGGCAACACCCTGATCTGCTCTGAGTTACAGCACAACGGCACAAAAATTACAGAACCAACTGATATTATCAACATCCTGGCAGATAGGTTAAGTGCCCTAAAGGACCCACATCTATACAGGAAGAATGCAGAGTCCCTGTAATCACATCTATGCAGGTAAAAACTGCACTCTCTAAAACCAAAAACACAGCATCCATGGGACCAGACAACATCCCAGGCTGCGTTTTACACGAACTTCAGAACGAACTGGCTTCCCAATTAAACACCATGTTCAGTCATAGTCTCATGTCAGGCTTTGTGCCCATGGAATGGCACACAGCAATAGTTATCCCACTCCGCAAAGGGGGAGCCACCACTGATCCTGGGAACTATCGCCCTATTAAACTGATGAGCCTGGTCTGCAAGGCCATGAAACGTATCATCATGGAACTCATAAACAAAGACATTGGTAACCTCCAAACTCTGGACCCCACTCAGTTCGGATTTGTGAAAGGCAGATCATGCCTTCTGAACCTGAGGCAGTCACCAAAGCTGTAGACAAGGGTAAAGTGGTTCACACAGCCTATCTTGACCTCGCCAAGGCTTTCAACACCATCCCCTATTCTGGAATTATAGCTAAACTCACTAACCCATTCTGGAATTATAGCTAAACTCACTAAACTTGGTATAAATCCCTACATCACAAGATGGGTTGCCAACTGGATCACTGACAGAACCCACACTGTAAAGGTTGCAGACTCCAAATCTGACTTCAAACCAGTGACAAGTGGAGTACCACAGGGTTCAGTCCTGGGACCTCTCCTGTTTGGTATCTACTTCTCTGAAGTACAGGCTAACACAGAAGGCCTCTGGCTAATGAAGTTTGCAGATGACTGCAAACTAGGAGCCATAGTCGAGTCTCCAAATGATGTGGACATCCTAAAGAAGGGCCTCACTGAGACAGATGCCTGGTGTCAGAGGCATGGCCTCAAGCTCAATACAAAAAAGTGCATTGTCATCCCCTTTGGTAAAAACTCTGTACCCATGAACTACCACATAAACAGCAGTCTACTTAATGCCGAATGTGTGATAAGAGGCCTTGGGACCCAGGTGGACAGTAGTCTCTCCTTTGATAATCACATTGCCACAGTAGTTAGGAAATCCTTCTATGTGGCACACCTCATCACAAAAGGGTTCTCATCCAGGAAAAAAGAGGTCATTTTTCCCCTCTTCTCGGCACACATTAGACCCATTATAGAGTACAACGCTCCTTTTGCAATGTACCTCACAAGACATCTGCAGCAGCTGGAAAGGCCACAGAAGTACCTCACAACTTTCAGTGTTATAGGTGATTTTTAACATGGCTGATAAGTGTAACAATACTATGCTAGTGAAGATGACTGACAAACAAACTAATAAACTAATAAACTGGGAGTATAAACTATAAAGCACGTATTGCCTAATCAGAAAACAAAATTTATTAACACAAGCTTTTGTGAATACTGCACCCTTCTTCACATTAAAATCTAAACAGAGTAAAATAAAACATCTTCAAAATTAGAACATACACAATTAGAAAAACGAAGCATATCAGACTCCCATTTATTTTTATTTTTCAGCAACAGTTTAACTGATAGCATATTGTTCAAACATTTTACTTTGTAAGGATTGAGATCTACCCGTTACTTCAACTCTAACAGTATCAAACTGTTTTTAAGTATCAATGCCAGTAGAGATTGCTATCAGCCCATAAAACCTGAAACGTATATGAACATTTGGAAGTCTGATTTACAAGATGTTTATACAAAGCATTATTTATATTTCTGGTTTTTGTCTTAGACTTTCTTCAGTCCTGTCATATAGTTGTAGTGGTTTTATTAAGAATCCTTATTAGATAGGGCCCAGGCTACTGCTTCTTGTGTAAGCACATCAGGGCAAAATGGCAGGGTCCATGCTTAGCAGTGTTTATCACTGTCAAACTATAGATGGTGAGGTAAGTATGGAATTTTAAGTGTCATCAATGATTTTTCAAGGCAAATTTTGTTTACAATGTTGGGCAGCAGAGGTGTGAGCAGAAATATGTAATGGTGACCTCTGGGGCAGCCTTGAGTGAAATTTTCTGATGTAAGGACTTCATGGACTTTAATCTGCAGTAAGAAAAATTCTACTTTTGAATGATGTCTAGCCGCCATTTGGTCCACACAAAAGACTTCATGAGTTTGGGTGGAGCTGCAACACTGGATGTATGCCCTAGTGGCATAGTCAGTTTGTATGAGTATCACATTTTCCCTGTATACACATGACAGAAATTTTGTGGAGAACGTTTCATAAACGTTATGACCTTCTGAAATCCAAGTGGCAAACATAAGCTTTTGATGCCCTCTCCATGATATATACCATGGCAGAAGAGTTGTTGGGCTGACTCAATGTTGGTAATTGTAATGTGAGATCAACAATAGTGCAGGGATAGGTAAGTATATATTAGTTCCAATCCATTGATAAGAAAAGATGATAGGCCTCAGACCCCTAAACTTGTACGTGTTTTTTTTTTTTTTTAAGAAGTTATGCTCCAAGGCCTATTATTGATATAGCCATATGAGTGGGAGAGCTTAAATATATGAAATTCTACTGAAACATCCAGCACTGAAGAGTGGCCTTAGAAGTTAGTGAAAAGGAAGATGCCATTTGTATTCCGCATTGTTTTGGTATGTGACTAGTGCCTCACTTTAATAGCCCGTCATTGGAAATACCACACATGTCACGTGCCCCAGGGAACCAAGTTTATAAATGAGGCAAGCATTGCAAGAAACTGGAAAAACAGTAGATGGGATGAAGAATAATATGTTTGTAATGAGTTTTCAGATATTTGTTACTGATTGAGTATACTGGGATTGATCTCAGCAGATCATCTATAAATACAAGAGCTGTCAAGTACAGAATGCAGGGGGCTGGTCTCATGCAGCACTTGGAGTAATTCATGAGCCAGCTAAGTCAATGAAGAACAAACATTATTTCTGATGTAATTCTAGCCCATTTTTCTTTGACTTTGTTGATCAAGTTAGTTCCATTAAGTCAGAGACCTCTTTTCAGGGGAAGGCCTGACATGGTTTTCACACTGACAATGGAAATCTGGCTAGGGTATGTGGAAAATTCTATATACAAACTTTTGTTATGCATCTGAAAATAAAACAAACAAAACTGCTATCTTACTTTCTAGCACTTCAGTTTTTGTCTGCATGGGGAGATAAAATCTTTTTTGCCACAAAATATATTATATAAATAGTATTAGACCCTATTATAGGTTCATAGGTTCATAGATTATTACTAGGCTAATTGCCCTTGTGGGCCATTTTAAGCCTAGCCAATTACCCCATCTGAGAATAAAACCCTGCACCTTGTGTTTATAAGGTAAGCACCTTAACCATCATGCCAGTCTCCCACCCTATTGGTTATTAGACTCACAAACACACACCTGTATGGTGTTTGAGATTACACATCATATACTGAATGACAAAACCTATTATCATATAACCACATAACATGGTAGGAATATGGGAATGATGATAGCCTGGTATATTCACTATTCTTAGCTTTATCAAAAGCATTTGGCACCACAGCTTGTCATCATCTTCTTAATAAACGTAATTCTCTCAGCCTCAGACAGCCCTGTCGCTTATGGTATCATATCTTTCTGACTGACAGGCAGCAAGCAGTGAAATGGAATCAAAATATCTCCTCCTTCCTACCAGTCACTGTCAGCATCCCACAAGAATCAGTATTACACCCCCCATTTATTTATTATTTTTATAAATAAACCTCACCACCCACCTCACTAGCATAGTTCAATATGTTGATGACTCAGCCCTTATATGTACACTCCCATCCCTTATCAACACTTCAGGTTGTCAACCAAAATTATTTTACTGTTATTGAAACTTGCTAAATAATGCAAATCTACTTTACTAAAAGTTGTTTGCTCTTAACTGAAAAAAACAACATAAAAATGGAAGACAAACTTTTGAAATAATATTATCTATCAACACAAAAATTGAAACCATAACCCAAACAAAATGCATGGGTGTCCTAACTAACAAAAACCTCAAATGTGATAACCACATACTGCAATCTATTAAAAACATGCCAGCAACTCAGCTCTGTCTATAGAATCAAACACTACCTGACACAACACAAGACAAACCCTAGTATCTGCCTACCTTCTTCCATCTCTACTATATGCCTCACCTACTCTTACTAAGCTAAACACTGCACGTAAAGCTAAACTCTCCACCAGTTGCAATAAGATAGCCACATTTTCTGTCAACTTTACATATAGAACGCATCACTACAGAGCCCTGAAACAACTAAACTGGCTTGAGCTACCCACCTATTTAGCATATTCACAATTTAGTATTGCATGCAATCTTATACAGGAACAAAAATGTCCATCACTAAAAGATTCTCTACAGCACTACTGTCCAAGCAGAGACCATTCCTTAATACAACTGATCCATGAAAATCATTACATAGGTGAAGAAACTTTGGGATACCTGGACAAAGAAGCAACAGAGGAAGTGCAAAAATATAAACTACAAAATCCAGAGATTTTTGAAAGATATAAAAAAATGGACATGGGAAAGAAAAAGAGATCTGATATAGTGCAATATCTATGCAAAACAGAAAGCCAAACTAATTGATACAAAAAAGCAGCTCCAAACAAAGATATTTTAAGAGACGTACAGGCAAAGGTACCCAGATATGGAAAATTTCACAATGTAAAAAGTAAAACAACAAAGTGGGAACTTATAACAGGGGATTAGTAAGTTAGAAGTTAAATAAAAACTGAAGTTATGGAATACCTGCAAAGTGAAGGATTTGGTATAGAAAATCCAACACAAGTAAAATTCCTGCATGATAGAACAATGAGTTCCCAAATTAAGGCGAAGCAGGGTGGAGCAAAAGACTGTTGAAGAAATGTGGACATAGGAAAGAAAAAGAGATTCAATATAGTGCAATATTTATTGAAAGGAGAAAAGCAAAACTACTCAATACAAAAAAGCAATGCCTAGGATATTTCAAGAGAAATACAGGCAAAAGCACATGGATATGAAAAATTGAACAATACAAAAATAAGAAAATAAAGGGGAAATTCAAAAATAGGATTAGTAACACAGAAATTAAAGAAACAGAAACCAAAGTTATGGATTTGCTGCAAAGTAAAGGATTTAGTTCAGAAAATCCAGCACAGGTAATGTCACACAACACAATGGAATACTGAGTCTCCAAACTAAGGAGAAACAGGTAGAACAGATCGCATATGGTGGCATGCCACATGAAGTTACTCTGGAGCCCTCAGTAGGAAACTAGCACAAAAGTGTAGTTCGAGTTGCACAGCAAGGAAGAAGAAGGAAACTGTGGCATTTCTGACTCAGACAATGCTGTGGCGTGATGTGTCAATAGGTTCTCATACGAAGGAGCAGCAGATGACATAGGATGCAACTGAAGTGGATATGTCACAGGAAGATGTTCTGGAACTTTCTGTAGAATACGAGGATATGTCACAGGAAGATGTTCTGGAACTTTCTGTAGAATACCTGCAAGAAACAGACAGCAAAGAATGTGCTCTCAATTTAGAAAAAAATGATAAGGGAAGAGTTGTTTTATGTAATATAAATGTATAGACATAAAAAATGTATATTCTCCGGCACAATAAAGGTTATCCTTGTAGTGTAGAAACAGGCAGGCAACTCGAAAGCTTCAAAAACTTTATTCCACCAACTTAGCACATACGAAGAAAAAACACGAACCAGAACACCATACCATAGAACAGTTAAATTAAGCGCTTTCGTCTCCTTACAACGGAGACTTCATCAGAATGAATCTTTTAAGGAGACGAAAGCGCTTAATTTAACTGTTCTATGGTATGGTGTTCTGGTTCATGTTTTTTCTTCGTATGTGCTAAGTTGGTGGAATAAAGTTTTTGAAGCTTTCGAGTTGCCTGCCTGTTTCTACACTACAAGGATAACCTTTATTGTGCCGGAGAATATACATTTTTTATTTTTTGTTGGTGCTTCGTTTTTGGTTACAAAATGTATAGACATATTAAGACTGATGAAAGAAATAGACTAAAGAAAGTAAATACAACCCAAAATGTTAGAAGCCTGATAAAACAGATGAACACAGTAATCAAAGCTATTAAGAGAAATTCATGTTATATAGCAGAAGTAAATGAATTAATAAATTAATAACAGATAAAGCCTTACCATAGAAATGTAGAGCAATAAGGGGAAGAAAGGGAAGAAATAAAATGCCATCGTGGAAGCATCAAACAGAGAAAACTATAAAGTGATTAAGACAAGAAGTGTCACTGTTAGAAGAATATAGAAGAAGGAACAGCTCAACAAAAATACTTAGGAAGATGGATCTGGTAAAAGCAACTCACACTATCAAAACAGCCCAAGATCTATCATACATTGTTGCAAATAATAAACTAAAGATATCAGCACAGGCAAGAAAACTTAGAAGATATGCAGATAAATATAAAGGAAAATTACAAAATAAGCAATTCATTGATGAACCAGAAATGTTTAATAGAGAACAGGGAAATAAAGCAAAAGGAATAAAAACACTACAAAAAAAAAAAGAACTAGACACATTTTGGAGAAATATTTATAAAGACTCTGTGGAACATAACCAAGATGCCAAGTGAATAGAACAATTAAAATAAACAGTAAGAAGTTCAAATGTACATGATAGAAAATGGGATGAAGTAACAGCCAGAGAAACTGAAACAAAATTAAGAAATGCTCTAACTGGGAAATCCCTGGCCCAGATGTGGTCCTAACTTCTAATTAAAAGTATGAACATCTTTACACAAAGATTTAGCCCTGAATAGAAATTACTTATATGCACATCTCGAACAGACACCAACCTGGCTAACAACAGGAACAATAATACTCCTCCTTTAGAGTGAAACTATAAGCCATTCAAAAACTATAGAATAACCTGACTTCCGACACTGTACAGACTATATACTGGAACTAATGCAGACAGTTTATAGTCATTTAGAAGAACATTCAATCATGGCAATAAAACTAAAGTGTAACAAAAGAAAGGCATATGGAACAAAGGATCATTTGTTGCTAAGTAAAACCATAACAGAGAATTATAAAACAGGGAAGAATCTAAGTATGTCATAGACAGCTTACAAAAAACATTTGACAGCATTTTACATTCATATATATAAAGGCGTGCTTACAGATGGATAAGATAAATCTTACATAGATCACTTACATTACAGTGACCACTAACCAGTGGCAAACCACTTTGTAGTTAAACCATGGCAAAGGGCAAATTATTATACCAAGGATAAAAATTCAAGGGGAGATATTTCAGGGTGATTCTTTGCCACCCTTGTTGTTTTGTCTTGCCCTTAACCCATTAAGCTGTTTAAAAAGTTAGGTCATAGTTACAATTTGGCTCAAAAAAAAAACAAACTTGCTTAAAAACTTCTCATCTACTTTTTGTGAATGACTTAAACTTCTATAGTTCATCTGGTGAAGAGTTGAAAGCACAACTGTAAGTGGTTAAAACCTTTTCTCATGATATAAGAATGTCATTTTGTTTTGCTAATTGTGCAAAAGCAATGTTTAAAGCAGGAAAGGTGCAGTACTAAGAAAATATCAATCTGGGACAGGAATGTGATATAAAGGAACTTGAGCATGAGGAAATATTTGGTAACTGGTGAAGGATTGGCAATAAAACATGAACAGATGTGAATAAAACTCAGTAAAAATACTTTAGAAGACTAAAACTAATACTGAAAACAGCTTTGACATCTAAGAATAAAGTCCAAGCTATAAACTAGTATGCTTTTCCTGTTCTAACTTACAGTTTTGTTGTGATTGGCTGTCCCCAAATGGTATTAGATCAACTGGACAGGAAAAGAAGAAAAATGCTTCATATGTATCAAATGATGCATAAAAACTCTGTATAGAAAGATTATATATTCTACAATCTGAAGGAAATATGAGCCTCCTCAAAATTGATTACATGTATAGTAATGTAGTCTTGGGACTGCATACATGCCTGCTGACCTGGTCAGATACAAATAAAGTGAAAGTTTTAAAACATGAGGAGAGAAGTCTAAGATGAACTCTCTTCTCAGTTTAGTAGAAGATTTCTGGTGTGAAGCAGGAATGGAAATCAAATCAGTAGACAAAAAAGCAGACATCAAATGAATGCGCCAAAAAGCAAAAGAAAGAATATAAGGAAAAGGATCAGATGAGAATGAAAGAAATGTGAAAAATACATAAATATAGTGACAAGTATAGAGAGCTCCTGGAACAATCTCATGTTGATCAGGATTTGATGCAGGAATGGTTAAGGAGAGGTGAGTTGAAACCAAAAGATGAAAGGTTAATAAAGGCAGCCCAGGATAGCAGACTACATACATGTTGGCTTAGAAAGTCCATTGAACATGAGGGAGAAACTGACAAATGTATGTTCTGTAAAAAAGTATTGGAAACAGTCACACATCTTGTTGCTGGATGTTAATACAATCATAATAGAAGGCCTGTACACTGAAAACCACAGTTATGTGGCAAGACTATTGCACTGGGGATTGTGCAAACAATGCAATATAGGGGTAGCTGGGAAACATGAACCACAAAGCATTACAGTGATTGATGAAGTGTACATCACATAGGATCACGAATTACCAACAGTTCAAAAAAATAGATGAGAGAAAATCAGATGTAGTAGTCCATGAAAAAAGACAAAAGTAGCATTGATCATTAAAACTGCTACCAACTAGTGATTACAGTGTCTCATGATTTTAGTGTCTGCTTGAACTTGGCTAGGCTAGTAAGGGCCCTGGGGCCGTTAGCCTAGTAACCTCCTATGATCCTATGATCCTCATGTAGAGAGAGATACAATGTCATAAAATATCAGGATTTGCAGGCAGAAATGAGAGCAACGTGGATATCCAGACAGTTCCAATAGTAGTAGGAGAAATGGGTCTAATAATAAAGAATCTACATTCATATTTAGATATGTTACCAATACGTGTAATGCCTTATGAATTGCAGAAGGAGTTAATAATGGTTACATTGCGGTGCTGCAAAGAGGACTTTTGGCTAACATCAAAGCTTGAAACAATACTAAATTCATGAACTTTAATTAAACCCTGACCATTCCCATCAAGGTATTAGAAACGCAAATTAAAACTAGGAGAAAGCACTATCTCTAGCCTAGGCCCAACCATTTGGTTGCCTATAGCGCTACTTGCATGAATCCTTTGTGGGTGCCTACAGCACCATTGTCACCGAACTGTTTATACATTCCACAATTTCAGTTCCATTGTGCACTCTCATCTGCAAGGGCATTGTTTACTTTGTGCAAAGTGCCTACGCATGACAAATGAGAGCAATGAATTCCACATTTGTGAATCTGTAAAATAAAATCATAAACAAGTACTGGTGCTATAATAAAAAAGACAGTAATTCTGTATTTTTTTGTACTTCTGCATGCACAAAAGCACGTTCAGCACAACCATCTCAGTTCATGATGTGCATTTCGCTGCACTCAGAGCCATCTCTGCACACCCACATACAAAATCCATTTATTTAATAAGTTTTCCAGCCGTGTTTTTTATTTCATTCATGAAAATGATGCACTTTTCAAATGCATCCTTGGCTCAATGGCCCAAGGTACTCAGTACAACATGTAGCAATCCAGATGGTTTCTGTATAATGATGCAAAATGTCATCATTCAGCAGTAAGTCAGATTCATAGACATTATCATTACCATCTTACTGATTGCCATTTGCTGGCATGTTCTGTTCATGAGCTTTCAATCTTTATAAGTGGGTGCCTCTTATCCTTTTTCTTTTTTTCTTTCTTTCTTTCTTTCTTCAGTCTTATCCTAAATCCTGAGCAATGCTGGAACAGAATATAGTGTTTTTTTTTTTTTTTGTTAAACTTGCCAAGGCTGGAAAATATATGTCTCAGCATGGATCACTTGCAAACTGGATACATGTTTTCTGTTTCATTGATTTCTTCACTATTATGTTTAAGGGTCCAGAAAATCATAAAGCCCTCTAAAATCTAATCTAATGTGGTTATTAGCTACTATGACTTATTTCTATTTTTTTTGTGTAAATCAATGTATAGGGCTGAGCTCTTCAAGGGAGCTTTGAGCTAAAGTATAGCTGCCCATGAGTTTGAGCATTTGTCATATTTGCTATAGTTAATAGACTGTAAAAAAAAAACATAAATCAAGATGCTGTTAATATTAGCTGTAAATGACTTACAGGATAGTACTGTAAGCAGACATTGAAATACAGATTGTGATGAATGAATACTGAGTAATAATTGTACTGCTTTGGACTGCATGAATTTTCATTATTTACTTAATTTATCACTGTCTGTCTGTCTCTGAAGTAGCCATTTAAATGTTTAGCTCTCACTCTTTAGAATGGAAAAAAATATCTGTGCTTTGGCAGATTTTGCTGTGCCTTCTTTTTGGGTGGGGGTTCTTGTATTTGTGTTCATACTGAATGTAAATGTTAATATACTTCTTGTTCTTGCTTTAATGCTGCTTTCTTGCACTCTCCTGCTATTGTTGTATGTTATCTAATCTTAATCTGTTCCTGTATATCACTCTTCTTTTGCACAATATCTAACAAAGCTTTTCTAACTGTAGAGCGTTTTAACCTGGCCATCTGTGGAAATGGGCTTTTTGACTAGATAATCTATCCTGATGACAAAAACAATGAATGCAGGCATACATACATTTATATATACATATCCATGCACATAATTAAATAAATAAATAAATAAATAAATAAATGTATAAGGGCACCAGATGCTCTTGCTCCCATGACAATGGCTAGTCCTTGCAGTTCATGCTGTAGTCACATCTTTTTTGTAAAGATATACTTTTAACAAATGGCCACTGGTTGAATGCCTTCCTTAATTGTACATACTGTAAGTAATATTATTACTTTCATTTTTAATTGTAAATAACATACAACTTTATTGTATCAGCTACTGTCCTGTGCACAACTTTGTGTATTCCTTGTGTCTTGTTACCTTATTGGGTGCCTGATACATGGCTGAAAGGGGTCTGTCAACCAATCCGCTTACCCAGTTATCAAAATGAAACAAACAGATAAATAAATAAATGCTGCTGATAGTATGTGTACAGCTTGAGTGGTTACTGAGATATTGTAAGCAGCTTGCAAAATGATACAAAAATTAATATTTACTGTGTTAAGACCTAGAGGATCATGAATGTGGCCATTGTGGAGATTAGTTTGTACTAAGCACTTTGCCTTTTACACTTCTTTAGTAACAGTTATGGTTCTAAAGAAATGAACATTTGTTTGAACTGTGAGGTTATAACCTGATTTTGTCAAAATGCTCTGTGTGTAACCATTGAAGGTTAGAATACAAACATTCAGGGCTCCATTGGAGGGAATTATTTAATTTGCTGGTAAGTCCACATCATTGTAAAGGATTGTAAGCAAACTACAGAGAGCTGTAACTAGGGTAGGGCAAAGGAGGATGGCTGCATTGAGCACAAGTCATTATGGGACACAATGAACAGGTAGTGATGGTGCACCATTGCAGCACCAACATTGCCTTATGATATCACAGCTTCATAAATGAATGCTTAATTGACATTTGCTGTCACAGATATTGTTCAGTGTGTGGTCATTTAGCTATAGTAAGCTTTAAACTATGAGGACTCCTGTGCACTAAGTTGAGGACATTTACATGTTGCTGTCAGTACTTAAAAAGAAATTTGGTTTATTTTCATTTACCTTACTTTACAACCACAAGGACTTAAAGACACACTAAATGTGAACTATTTCTTATAATTTTGCATTCCACCAGGAAGCATCTTACTGGTTTTGTCTTAAATGTTACTTAATAGTCACTGGCATGCTTATGAATTGTGATAGTATATAAAGAAGTTTGTTTGAATCTTATACCTTGAAGACATGACCAAGGCACTAGCATATAAGTTTTAATGCTGGTTATAAAAGCATATTTTTATTATTGCTCCTAGCTGCTGCAGTGTGGGTTGCTTGTAAATTGATTTGATTGTTAGCCTCTGCTTTTTGAGTGATTGCTTTAAGAAAAATACCAGAGATGCCCTTATTAACCTTGTAATCAGTTTAGAAGTTCTTATATAGCTGTGGTGAAAACATTTGTATACCATGTTATGCAGTTCATGTTGTACACGAGTGTGTCTAAACGTACTGAGTATTAATGAAGAAAATGCTGGGCATTTGTAGGAATTCTGCTACATAACATTTAGAATCCTTTATTGAGATTTGCCATGTGGCATAACAGTGATAAAGGCCATCTCCTACTTGTGTTTCTTGCAAAGAGTGGATCACTTAAGTGACCACTTTGGAACCTACTTATTGAGAAATCACAGTAACCCTACTAAATTAATAAACTTATGCCGAGTTTGTCATAAGAAAAATCTTAGCTTACAGATTCTACTTAATATTCTTGAAAAAACAGACTGGACTCCTCTTAAGCAACTGCCCTCAGATGCTGCTGTGCAGCACTTCAGTGACACCTTTCTTACTATTCTGAACAGACTGGACCCCTCTTAAGCAACTGCCCTCAGACGCTGCTGTGCAGCACTTCAGTGACACCTTTCTTACTATTCTAAACAGACTGGACCCCTCTTAAGCAACTGCCCTCAGATGCTGCTGTGCAGCACTTCAGTGACACCTTTCTTACTATTCTAAACAGACTGGACCCCTCTTAAGCAACTGCCCTCAGACGCTGCTGTGCAGCACTTCAGTGACACCTTTCTTACTATTCTGAACAGACTGGATCCCTCTTAAGCAACTGCCCTCAGACGCTGCTGTGCAGCACTTCAGTGACACCTTCCTTATTATTCTGAACAGACTTGCACCTCCAAGAACAGGTCGTGTCAAAGCCAACTACACACCATGGTTAACACATGAGACTCGTACCCTCCTAAAACAAAGGGACAAAGCATGGCAAGCTTGGGCTAAAAATAAATCCCTCCAAAACCATTTAATTTACCAGCAACTTAGAAACAGTGCCAAACACCAAATTAAACAAGACAAACACTATTCTAATTTACAATGGAAATACAGAATGAATCCACAAAAAATCTGAAACACAATCAATGACATACTTCATCTTGGCCAAACCACAAATCCCCTTCCTAACTTACCCGATAACACAAAACATATTGCTGAACACTTTAACTTATTTTTCACTGAAAGTGTTTTAGCACTGACTTAGAATAGCAAGTCTCCCACAATGCTATCACCAAACAATCCAAGCAATTTTGTAGATGTATTCTCATTTCAGACAGTCCCAAAACAAACTATTGCAAAACTATTAAAGAAGTTGGAACCCACTTCACTGGCAGCAGATAACTTGCCAACAAAATATCTAAAATTCACAGCAGCTGTTATTGTCTTCCCTGTGTCAGTACTTATAAACCACTCTATAACAGAGCAATATGTCCCAGCTATTTGGAAAATTGCATATATTACACCATTACAAAAAGGAAGCAATTCAACAGAACTAACAAAACTACCGGCCAGTTACTATACTTTCACCACTTTCTAAAATTCTGGAAAGATGTATCCACTTGCAACTTCTTAAACACCTTCTAAACAATAATCTCCTCTCTCATCACAGCATGGATTCCAACCATATCATAGAACTACTACAGCTCTTCTAAGTTTCACTAATACTATAAATAAATTCAGAGATGATGGCAAAATAGTGTCTTCAGTCTTTTTGGACATGTCTAAGGCATTCGATACAGTTTCCCATCTTAAGTTACTGTCCACTCTGAATAATCTTAATATCAACACTGTTAACTGGTTTCAAAGTTATCTATCTAGCCACCAGCAAGCTGTGAAATGGAAGCAAGATCTATCCCCACTCCTTCCTGTTACACTTGGAGTCCCTGAAGGGTTCAATCCTAGGGCCCATCTTCTTCAGTATATTCATAAATGATCTTAATACCGCCTCCTGTCAAGCACCTGTCATACAATACACAGATGATTCAACCCTCATATGTGCAGCATCCACAATAACCCAACTTCTTGCAGTCACACGAAAAGCCTTCTCTGATATTAAAATGTGGCTAGCAAACTCGCAACTCATTCTCAGCCCTAATAAAACTAACTTATGATCTTTCTTGCATCTAAACCTACTAGCCTCCCAGCTAACTTTTATATCACTGCCAGTAATAATACTAGGATTTTCCCAGATTCCCAAACAAAATTATTAGGCATCATAATTGACAACAGACTGTACTTGATAATATATTCGGTGAAATCAAAAGGCGTGCCAGTCACTGATGCACCAAACGGAACACAATTTATTGTAGAAAACACAAGAACCAAAAACAAAACATCATTCTGATGAAGCTCATTGTTATGAGTGAAAGCACTTAACTTTTTTGTTTTTGGTTCTTGTGTTTTCTACAATAAATTGTGTTCCGTTTGGTGCATCAGTGACTGGCACGCCTTTTGATTTCACCGAGGTCGCCTATTATCAGATTTAAGGTGTATTCTACTCAGCATTCAATTCAACAGACTAAAATTTGACATACACATTTCTAACACAATCGAAAGGTTCACAAGAAAATGGGAACAATGTATAGAAAAAAAAAAATCTTAACAGATGCTGCAAGAATAGCCATAGCTAGAACACACCTTCTCTCCTCACTCTTATATGCATCCCCCATACTTACCAACCTCAAAAAATCAGAGCTAAGTAAATTAGAATCATGTTACAATAAGATTGCGGAATTTGTAACAGATACCACACATTTAACCCATCACTCACAATGCCTCAAAAATCTTTCTTGGTTGGAATTATCTCATGTTATAAACTATAACCAATTAATAATGGCTCACAAAATAATGCACAGTCCTGACAGCATACCTTCCCTAAAAAATCTTCTACAACCCTATTACAAAATTCATAATCTTCGGTCATCTTACAAAGACTTATTCCAAGTAACCAAAGTATCCAATATAGCAGGCAACTGTCTTTACTCTAACTTTGTTGCCAAAAATTGGAATACTCTTCCACATAGTATTAGATCCATAAGTAATCTTAATCATTTCAAAATCTCTCTCAAAAGACACTTATTTGAATGTTGGCTTGCACATGTAACAGTCCAGGTTAATTATTAACTTAGCACTACTTATATAATTTGGCTATACGTACTAACTCTGTTAACATATCCCTTCTAACAACACTACTTTTCTAGAAGTAGCTACATTCCTAGCTGCAACTCTCACCACAGAAGTATTACTAACTATGCACCACTTTGCCTAAGTGATTCTCCCTACTTAATTTCCTAACTAATGTTATGTTCCTCCACATATATAAGTTCAACCATTATTTGTCTATATTCAAGTGTTTAAAGTCTAGTTCTATTTGATACTATGTATACACTTTTGTTTTTAAATTTTTATCCTGTAAATGTGTTGATACTCATTTATTTGTCTATAATTTCTATTACTTGATGGTGATGGACAGGTTGACAGACGAGATCAGACAGGAGTCCCCATGGACTATGATGTTTGCAGATGACATTGTGATCTGTAGTGAGAGTAGGAAACAGGTGGAGGAGACCATGGAGAGATGGAGAGATGCTCTAGAGAGAAGAGGAATGAAGGTCAGCAGGACTGAAACAGAATATATGTGTGTGAATGAGAGGGAGGATAGAAGAATGGTGAGGATGCAAGGAGTAGAGGCGGTGAAGGTGGATGAGTTTAAATACTTGGTCAATAGTTCAGAGTAACGGTGAGTGTAGAAGAGAGGTGAGGAAGAGAGTACAGGCAAGATGGAGTGGGTGGAGAAGAGTGTCAGGAGTGATTTGTGACAGACGAGTACCTGTAAGAATGAAAGGGAAGGTCTATAAGAAGGTAGTGAGACCAGCTATGTTAAATGGGTTGGAGACAGTGGCAATGACAAAAAGGCAGGAGTTTCAGCTGGATGTGGCAGAGTTAAAGATGCTAAGATTTGCACTGGGTGTGATGAGGGTGGACAGGATTAGGAATAAGTATATTAGAGGGTCAGCCCAGGTTGGAAGGTTTGGAGACAAAGCCAGAGAAGCAAGATTACAGTGGTTTGGACATGTGCTGAGGAAGGATGCTGAGTATGTTGGGAAAAAGATGCTAAGGATGAAGCTACCAGGTAACAGGAAAAGAGGAAGGCCTAAGTTAAGGCTTATGGATGCAGTGAGAGAGGACATGCAGGTGGTTGGTGTGACAGAGCAAGATGCAGAGGACAGGAAGAAATGGAAACAGGTGATCCGCTGTGGCGACCCCTAACAGGAACAGCCGAAAGAAGATGATGATGATGTGATAACTTTGTACATAAGCTTAAGCTGGAGATTTCTCCCCAGGCCTTTGCTGAAAATGGGCATTGTCCCAGTCGGACCATCCCGGTAAACAAATGTAAAATAAATAAAAATAAATTAATGACGTCAATTTGGTAGGAGTTATTCCCTGGCAGTCTGGTAGTAGGATATTCTGAATCTGAAGAAATGTCACCTGTTCTCATGTTTAAATCTAGGTTATATGTGCAACCTCTCATAAAACAAGAAGTATTTACCATACAGAGAAATACACTGCAGTGAAAAGCTTCTGACCACCACAAAGTTAAACAATGCTGCAGGAGATGCTATTTATTCCAGTTATGTCACTGGTTAAACAAATGCTGCAGCAGATGCTATGTATTCCAGTTATGTCACTATTTAAAAAATGCTGAAGGAGATGCTCTGTATTCCAGTTATGTCACTGGTTAAACAATGCTGCAGTAGCTGCTGTGTATTCCAGTTATGTCACTGGTTAAACAATACTGCAGGAGCTGCTATGTATTCCAGCTATGTCACTGGTTAAACAATGCTGCAGGAGCTACTGTGTATTCTAGTTATGTCATTGGTTAAACAATGCTGCAGGAGCTGCTGTGTATTCCAGTTATGTCACTGGTTAAACAATGCTGCATGAGCTGCTATGTATTCCAGTTATGTCACCGGTTAAAAAATGCTGCAGGAGTTGCTATGTATTCCAGTTATATCACCGGTTAAACAATGCTGCAGGAGCTGCTATGTATTCTAGTTATGTCATCGGTTAAACAATGCTGCAGGAGCTGCTATGTATTCCAGTTATGTCACCGGTTAAACAATGCTGCAGGAGCTGCTATGTATTCCAGTTATGTCACCGGTTAAACAATGCTGCAGGAACTGCTATGTATTCCAGTTATGTCACCGGTTAAACAATGCTGCAGGAGATGCTATGTATTCCAGTTATGTCACCGGTTAAACAATGCTGCAGGAGATGCTATGTATTCCAGTTATGTCACCGGTTAAACAATGCTGCAGGAGATGCTTTGTGTTCCAGTTATGTCACCGGTTAAACAATGCTGCAGGAGATGCTGTGTGTTCCAGTTATGTCACCGGTTAAACAATGCTGCAGGAGATGCTGTGTGTTCCAGTTATGTTACTGGTTAAACAATGCTGCAGGAGATGCTGTGTATTCCAGTTATGTCACCGGTTAAACAATGTTGCAGGAGATGCTGTGTATTCCAGTTATCTCACTGGTTAAACAATGCTGCAGGAGATGCTATGTATTCCAGTTATGTCACCGGTTAAACAATGCTGCAGGAGATTCTATGTATTCTAGTTATGTCACTGGTTAAACAATGCTGCAGGAGATGCTATGTATTCCAGTTATGTCACCGGTTAAACAATGCTGCAGGAGATTCTATGTATTCTAGTTATGTCACTGATTAAACAATGCTGCAGGAGATGATATGTATTCCAATTATGTCACTTGTTAAACAATGCTGTAGGAGATGCTATGTATTCCAGTTATGTCACCGGTTAAACAATGTTGCAGGAGATGATATGTATTCCAATTATGTCACTTGTTAAACAATGCTGTAGGAGATGCTATGTATTCCAGTTATGTCACCGGTTAAACAATGCTGCAGGAGATGCTATGTATTCCAGTTATGTCACCGGTTAAACAATGTTGCAGGAGATGCTATGTATTCCAGTTATGTTACTGGTTAAACAATGTTGCAGGAGATGCTGTGTATTCCAGTTATGTCACCGGTTAAACAATGCTGCAGGAGCTGCTATGTATTCCAGTTATGTCACCGGTTAAACAATGCTGCAGGAGATGCTATGTATTCCAGTTATGTCACCGGTTAAACAATGTTGCAGGAGATGCTGTGTATTCCAGTTATGTCACCGGTTAAACAATGCTGCAGGAGATGCTATGTATTCCAGTTATGTCACCGGTTAAACAATGCTGCAGGAGATGCTATGTATTCCAGTTATGTCACTGAATGTTGGAACAAGTTATCACCACCATAACAAGCAGACGAACTAAAGGCTTCAAACTCAGTTTAAAGCAACACTTGACTGACTGACTTTTGGCTGTGCCCATATACCTCACCAGGCTTGTAAACCTTAAAGCTATTACCATATGTATAAGCCACTTGGCTTGTTGACAACTTATGCACAAACCTCAAGTCCTTTGCCATGCTGTACTATCTTAAGTCCATTTCTCCACAAATTTCTCCCTTTTCCTCCAACTGACCCAAATTCCTTCTTTTTTTTTTTTCATCTCATTCCACTTTCCCACCTTTCCTCCCATTTCCCCATACTCTACCGTATTTTCTTCCATTCTGTAACATAAACTTACACTATTTTAATGTATGATAAACTGAATACCACACTCAAAAATCTTTATATTAATACCATGTTTCCTCAGAATTTTACTTATCAGGCAATTAATCTATATCATTTGTATTCTTAATGTGTTGTTTCATTAGAACGCTATACATTTGACCATTACTGTATGTTGTTTCTATTTGTATTGTAATGTTTTCCATTAGAACTCCATGTATTAAAACATTACTGTTTATATTTTTATTCTCATTGCTTGGAGCTTTACTCCCCAGGCCTCCACTAAAATATGGCTTTTCTTGCCTGGTTGGGCTATCCCAGTCAACAATAAATAAATAACGTTAAAAAAGTAGCTGCTGAAAGCGACGACCCTCCTTTACTTATACTTTGTAGTGAGGAATGCCAAACATAAACCATCAACTCAAAACCTTTTGAACTTTGATTTTTACTAATGGGAAGATATGCAAAGCATGTGGAGGAACAATATGAGGATGTGCGTAATTGAGTGTTTCTTGAATTCCTTGTTAATCATTTCCCAGATAGTAAATGTATGTAAAAGTGAAAATACAAATATGTGTGCCACAACTCCATCAACAGGGGAAGTTCCAAGCTGTCATCCAGCTAAAGTCAAATTGTTCTTTCTGCTCTAATAAGGTTTGCAGCAATTAAGAAGATGCAATTTGTCTCACCGGAAGTGCATTTGGGTTTTGGCCATAAAGTCTAATATGTTCATAAAGCATTGTGTGAATTATGTAGTACAAATATAATGATAGATATTAGCTGAAGCAGCTTTGTACACCATTACACAGTATTAGCAGGTCTAACACTTCTCCATTTTCTTGCCTTCGGGTTTTGTGATTGCACATGAGGTTTACATGAGCTGGCATGTGAGGATCATTGTTTGGAACTTAATACCATGCTGGATTTAAGTTTCTGGAATGGGATATGCCCTGTGCAAAGTTCTTCATGACAGAAATGCAGTAGATCTGGCACTATCCTATCTTCTGTATTGCATACTATACTGCCATATACATTGAACACTATATGGTAGGTTGTGAGGTTAATGACATGAAGGAAAGAATCTCCTTTTGTTATGGGACTGAGAGGAAAAGAATCCTAGCAGGATGCATGTTGCCACCGCAGTGTTAGGGAAGTCTTCCTTAAAGACTAAGCAAGATGAAAAATAATGTCATCAGTATCATCTAACATGCCATCTCCTGAAAGGGCTGGATTGCCTAGATGCCCTTTGGCAGTTGGCCTGAAGTAGTAGGAGCATTGTGATGCTGGCTCATTAATGTTTTCTGACATTGTTCATGTAAGACTAAAGAAGAAGAAGGTAAGACTTTGCTTAAAGTAAAATGGAGCAACAGCTCTCCAGCTGCTCTGGCCTAGGTAGACACCATGCAAGAGCAATTTATGCCATCATAATTTCCCATGAAGCAGAAAAAATACATCCAGTGGGGAAAAATGTATCCAGAGTAGTTGAATTCTGAATGACATTAGCATAAGAATTCTTTGGAGGCCAAATGAGGAGGCCCATTTAAAAGAAGCATATCAACCATGGTGATTCCTCCTGTTTTGGTACAAATTGGACTGAACACTGTTTGCATTTCTTTCACTTGAACATATTGATGCCATATGGAGAGAATTTAACACATAGTCACTAGTTCTTCCCATTGACTCTAAATAAAATAATTTCTGAACAGAATAATTAATATCCACCTGGCTTCATAGCTAGAAATTAAGGGTGAAAGATTTAGTGAAGTGCCCCATACGGCTGCAGAAAAGAGTTGCATTCACATAAAGCAGGTTTCCTTATTAAACTGTCACTCCTTGGGGGAGTGAAGGAGGAAATGGTCTTTAAGACCAAGCTGTGCACGTGGCATTAACCTCATGATCTATTATCTATTATGATCAATGTCATGGCAATGAATTCCACTGAGGATCGATAGTAATTCTGCAAATGGAATAACAACAAACAACAATTAAAGAAAATGTACTCAATAATGCAAATTACAAAACACAAGAAGTTTGTGTATGGAGGGGTAAGCCCATGCAACCTATGCCCCCACATCTCTAAATCTATAAACGCAGTCTTGGGAGTAAGAGAACAATTTCTTACTCCCACAAATTCATGATCCAGCGTCACAGTGGAATTGACACCTGTCACAATCCTCAGTGGATGCAAGGACATGAATTAATCATTACTAGAGCACCAAACTTAACAGGAAACATATACTCATATTCACTTATAAATAACATGCACACCTGCAGACAGTTTAGAAGAATGGTGTTTTACCTCTAGGATATCATTGAGATATGAGAGGGAACTGGAGTACCCCAGCAAAAACCAACACAGACATAAGTAGGATGGATACACTTCACAAAGAGGGCACCAGAGATAAGAAACAAAGCTAGAGCCTTTTTTCAGACAATGTCAAAATGAAAAAATTAACAACATAGCAAAAAAAAAAAACAAAAAAAACAAAACAAAAGCAGCCTTAAGGTGTTACTGCTCAATGCTAGGAGTCTAAACAACAAACTCTACTCCTTACAAGCTTTCCTCACTGTGGAGAATGTAGACATATATGCTGTTACCAAGATTTTGTTTAAAGGCATAGAAACTACTCTGACAGTAAAGGTTACAGTGCCTTCCACACATTTAGCCCAACAGCAGCATGGACAGGAAGTAAAGGGAGAGACATTAGCAACAAATACAACTCCAAGTTGATTAAATAAGATGATGCCTTGGAGTTCATTGATGTCAACGTCTTCATAGACAAGGTCACTTACCATGCTCTTGTCAGCTACAGCTCACCATCTATGACCAACATAGCTCACATCTCTTAGCCATACCTACTACAGGCACTCAACATCTGGCCAAATACCCTATTCATGGGAGACTTTAACTACCCCTACTGGGAGATGTATACTGCCTGTAACTCACAGGCTCAACATTTTCTGGACTTTATCAGCACAAACACCCTGGACCTGATAGTGTTCCTTCCCACCACAGGATCAAATATATTGGATTTAGTACAACCAATATGTGAGAGTGTTACATCCCCCAAACTTCTCCCACCCATGTTATGTCATAATTTGTGAGGTTGAACCACAAAGCTGTCTCCCTTGAAATAAAAATCAACCTGGAAAATCCAACTATGGCTCACCAAAACTCAGAGAACACAGCTACCTATGCAGAATTATTTACAGAAACCCTGTACAAACATGTAAATGTCTGCATTTATGCTACTATACCTACCAGAAGTAAGCCCAGATCTAACACCAAAAACAAACCCCACTGATGGTATCCCTATCTTAACAGGATATATAACAAAAGAAAAAAGTCATGGTCAAAATCAGAAAGAACAACTCTCACAGAGACAAGAGCTCTCTGATTCAACTAAACAAGACCTGCTGAATCTAGCTTTGTTTGTATAACTTGAGCACTAATCCAGGCATTTTTTAAAGTATTCAGTTGTATTTATTACTGCTGGTAGTAACTTGATTAAAGTGTAGCTATCATTTCTAAGTCTTTTGGATTAAGCACTTGGGCTTCAGACCAGTTGTTTTACATTAGGAAGGTTTGTGGCCTGCACTGTGGTGGCAGGACAGGCAGCTTACATCCTTCTAGGTTAGGAACTGCTGATTGAGAGCTCAGTGTCTGTTATTCTAAAAGTGTATTAGTTCTGGTTTAAGCACTTGGGCTTCAGGCCAGTTATTTTACGTTAGGAAGGATTGCGGTCTGCACTCTTGTGGGAGGAGAGGCTGGACTCTGCCCTTCTGAGCTGAATAGGCGACTTTTCTTGATACGAAGTATAACTTTTGTTGCTGTCCACAGCTGAATACCTAGCGACTGTATTTGCCTGCCTTTCTGTTACACTGAAGCTGTTTTTACTGCATTTAACTTAATATTGCACTTGGAATCCTTGTTTGTTACTATTTGACTGTATTTGTAGCAAATTCTTCTGTGTAAGCTGTAGTAGCTGATTCATAGCATTTATAAGTGTTTGCTGTACCTGTTTCTGCCTGTTTTGTGAAAAAAAGAAAAAATATCTCTTGTTTTCCTGCTTTACTAGTTTAGTCCAGTTTCAGAGTTGCTGATTCCTGGGCTTTGGTTGTAGTTCCTGTGTACTGTTTCCTTGCCTTATTTGGGGGAGAGGAAGTTACCTTGCTTACCAGTGGGAGTAGGAAGCATTGAGCTGCCTTTTGTCCAGTTTTGTGAGGTTTCAGCCAGTAACTAGTAGTTTATTGGTCGTTTTGGGCCAGTTTCTAGCTTTTCCAGCCCCTGGTATAAAACGCGTAAACGTGCGTTAGCGCTGATTTAGAGCGAGCTGCCACTGTTGCACACTAGGGCAGCCGGTTAGGCAGGTTTAAACTATTCGGCTACCTAAAGTCCACTCTTCAAATTTTCCTTAAAACTACCTTCCTCGAACTATACTACTGATCTAATCAGCTTATCCTATAACTAAAAAGATCATCTCCACTTGACTCCAAGTAGACTATTCTCTATCTGTTAAACCTAGCACTTGCTCCTACAGTACTTATTACCTTGATACGGCACTCTTGTCATAGATAGTACCCCAAAAAGGTAACCCCCATTTCTCGGTCACCCACGTCCCCCTGAATCTTTTTTAAGTTTTTGTCTATCCTTCTAGCATGTCGAGGGATCAGTTGCTAGTGTCCTCTCCTGCTCAGCTGGTGAACCTGGGAATACTGAGGCAATGTTACAATTGCCTCATGTACACAGACAACCCTCTCCTCCTCCCACAAAACACAAATACATGCGAGAGATGCAACTATACGGCCAAACTGGAGGCTGAGCTCTCTCAACACAGGACTGGCAAGACCAGTCAGGAGGAGAAGGTTACCACACACACTATAGACCCAGTCTCACATAGCACCATTACAACCTCAAATCATACACATAAACACACAAAGACATACTCGGAGGCTCTGATCAAAAATCTACCAAAACAGCAGAGGCCACCAAAGCAGACACCCAAACAACCACCACCTCAGAACACAACACCTGCAACACATAGACCTCACAGTCAGAGTGTCAAACAGTCACAGCCCTTAAGGCCAAACACAATGCCAGACACACTAGTCATTGGTGACTCCATAGTCAGACACACTGATGTCCCGCCACCAGACTGAGTAAGGAGAAGGTCACAGTAAGCTGCCTGTCGGGCGCTAGAATCCGCCACATGCACTCAGGTCTCTCAACAGCAAGTACAAATATGACTCAGTCATTGTCCACGCTGGTGTAAACGACCTGAGACGCACCTCCTTGGACTACATGAAAAGAGACATTGAGGAGCTCTCTGACTATGTAGCCCAGGCAGGTATGACCCTGACCTTGAGCAGTATCCTACCTTCACCAAGAGTGATGCCACAATACAGAGATAAGATGATCAGCTTTAACAATTGGCTTAAACACTGGTGTCATTCAAAGGGGATCCAGTATCTGTCTGCCTGGGATGACATGCTGGACAAGCCACGCAAGGGACGGCTTGCACCTGTCACCCTGGGATTCCGGATATTGGCAAAGGCTCTTGCCACCCCCATAGTGCCTTTTTAGGCAAGGCTCAAATTCTAAACCTACCACCCTAGAACACAAAAAGAAAAAAACTAAGGGTAATGCTGCTCAATGCCAGAAGTCTCAATCTCAAAATGCACGAGGCCCTTCTCAGTATGGAGAACATCGATGTCTGTGCTGTGACAGAAACCTGGTTCAAGGCTCCTGAGAGCACCCCAGCGCTATCAGGTTTTACCTCATATCATGCTCCGCCCCAAAATCCGGACAATACCAAGAAAGGAGGGGGTATCCATATTCATTAAGGACACCCACACCTCAAGACTGGTGGCAACGCACGATGCATCGGAGACCATCCAGGTGCAATTAACCATAGGCAA
This sequence comes from Protopterus annectens, assembly GCF_019279795.1. NCBI lineage: Eukaryota > Metazoa > Chordata > Ceratodontiformes > Protopteridae > Protopterus > Protopterus annectens. The sequence goes on along the minus strand of NC_056741.1, from coordinate 551,931,427 downwards.
GACTGCTCTGCAAATTGTAGCATGTTACAGGCCACCCTCACAAACTCAGGAACCTCACATGGCCTTCCTGAAAACACTAGAGGGGATAAATGTATCACCAAACACCATCATACTAGGTGACTTCAATTACCCTAATATAGACTGGGAACACTACTCAAGCCCAAACACCCTAGCCCAAAAGTTCCTGGAATTCATAAACTCAAATGCCATGGAACAACTAGTCACCATCCCCACAAGAGGAGATAACATACTTGATCTCATCATCACGAACATGGGAGCACAATGTTCAACACTCACTGGTGAGATCAGATCACAAACTAATCTCGCTGGAGGTCCTCATCCCACCCCACCTGAAATAAAAAGACCACAGTAAACAACTTATCAAAAGCCGACTTCACACTTCTAAACACTAGTGTGGTCTCCTTTAAGGCCCCGAGCTGGTGGAAAACAGTACTCAAGCCGCTGAATCACTTACAGCTTCTACCAGCACCTGCAGGACTGCATGGATAAGGCAATCCCAAACAAATCAAAGACTCTTAGTACCAAAGGCAAGCGTCCAGTCTGGTGGACCCCAGCCATAAACAAACTCTACAATAAAAGGAGGAAGCTACTACAAGATACAGCAAAATCCTTAAAAGGTAAGACACCCTTGATCACTATAAGTAAAAAACTAAGAGCTCTCATAAAATCATCCAAAGCAAATTTCGAGAGAAAAATAGCTAAAGACTCAAAAGACAATCATAAGGCCTTCTTTAGCTATGTTAGACACCTAGGAGGAAACTCCCAGATATGCTCAGAACTAGTTCAAAATGATGTGAAGATTACTGATCCTACAGACATTGCCAACATACTGGCTGACAGGTTCAGTGCAAACTTCTCCCCTCCCCAAAAGGAGAGATATCTATACCAAACGATTGCAGCCCCCAAATATCTCCAGCCCAAGTGAGAACTGCTCTCTCCAAAGCAAAAACACAGCATCCATGGGACCTGATGGTGTCCCCGGCTGTGTGCTCCACGAACTCAATGAGGAATTAAACCCACAGCTAGGACAGCTGTTTAATCAAAGTCTTACCTCTGGATACGCACTCCAGGAGTGGCACTGCAACTGTGGTCCCACTTCACAAAGGCGGTGCCTCCACCGACCCTGGAAATTACCGCCCATTAGCCTGACAAGCCTTATCTGCAAAGCCATGGAGAGGATCATAATGGACCTCATAAATAAAGACATAGGGAATTTGCAGACTTTGGATCCAACCCAGTTTGGCTTTGTCAAAGGCAGATCATGCCTTTTAAACTTGGTTGACTTCTTCAAACAGTCACCAAAGCCATTGACGAGGGAAAGGCAGTCCATACAGCCTACCTCGATCTGGCTAAGGCCTTCGATACAATACCCCACTCGGGTATCATTGAAAAACTCATCAGCTTAAATGTTAACCCATACATCACAAGATGGGTTGCAAACTGGCTGAGTGACAGAACCCACAGGGTCAGAGTTGCTGGCGCCATGTCAGACTCAAAACCTGTCACAAGTGGTGTCCCACAGGGCTCAGTCCTGGGCCCACTCTTGTTTGGCATCTACTTTTCCAAGTACAAGCAAACACAGGAGGGTTATGGCTGACAAAGTTTGCAGATGACTGCAAACTGGGCCATAGTAGAAAACACATCTGACACAGATATCCTTCAGAAGGGTCTCACAGAAACGGATAACTGGTGCCAGAGCCACGGCCTGAAGTTAAATGCCAAAAATGCATAGTCATACCCTTTGGGAAAAACAAGGTTACCCCTAGCTACCAAATAGGTGGCAATCCACTGAGCACAGAAGAAGTTATCAGGGACCTGGGGACCCAGGTTGATAGTAGTCTGTCATTCGACACCCATGTAGCTAAAGTAGTTAGGAAGACTTTCTACATTGCCCACCTTATCATGAAGGGATTCTCATCTAGATCAAGGGAGGTCATAGTCTCCCTTTACTCATCACTCATCAGACCAATGATTGAGTACAATGCCCCATTTGGGATGTATCTGACCCGACACCTGCAGCAGCTGGAGAGGCCACAAAAGTTCCTCACCAAAAGGATAAAGGGTCTCAAAAATCTGTCCTATGCTGCCCGACTGAAAGAACTCCAGCTCTATTCAGCTCAGAGGTGACCTTGCCTAACATACAAGGCCATGTCAAACCCAGATTTGATGAATATGCTTCACCTCAAAAATCTAGATCCATCAGAGCCACAAGGGCGGAGACTTAAACCTCGACACGGCTATTAATAGGACGTGCTGGAGGGATAGATTCATTACCCAAAGACTCCTATGCTGTGGAACAAAATCCCGGTACATGTGAGGCAGAGCACGCTGGCCTTGTTCAAGAGAAATCTTGACCAATGGATGGGAGATCGCAGATATACCCCAGGGATTACCTCAGTGTCACTGCTCGACAGAGGCACAGCAAAATAATGGGTATAGTTCCCCATACTAAAGGGGTGGCGTAAGCCACAAAACGATGGGCTAGGCTTGTAAATGCCCTCGGGCAGATAGCCTAGTATAAACCTATGAACCTATGAACCTATGAACCTAAGATGTCAAATAAAGTCCAACAAGGCCAGTTACAAGGTGAAGATAGCCTCCCATGCTAAGGAAAATAAAAAGGCCTTCTTCAGCTATGTCGAGAACCATAAAGGTAAAACTCAACAGTGTGACAAACTGATGGTAAATAGCATAACCTTCACTGACCAGGGTAACACAGCGAATCTACTGGCTAAATAATTTAGCTCTATCTTCACCACTTCCCCAGTACTCCCTGTGAAATCCCTTCTTCCATATCCCTCAACTATCAGCATGGAGCAGGTCCTGATGGCACATTCTAAGGCCAAAAACACTGTTTCAATGGACATTGACAATATTCCTGGTTGCCTCTTAAACAGCCTAAAACATGACCTAGCAGGACCACTTTAGGCACTCTTCAACCCAAAACCTCAGAGGTGGTTACATGCCAGGTGATTGGAAGGCCTCAGTGGTCATCCCCTCTTCAAAAGGGTGGACCATCAACTGACCCTGAGAACTAATGACCCACCTGCCTGACACATCTAATATTTAAAACCATGGAATAAATTATCATGGGAATGATCAACAAGGACACTGGAAACTACAGACACTAGACCCATCTCAGTTTGGCTTTGTTAAGGCAAGGTCTTGCCTACTCAACCTGGTAGACTTCTTTGAGAGGGTCACCAAAGCTATGGATGAGGATAAAATAGTATATACTACCTAACTTAGCCTGACCAAGGTGTTTGATACAATACCCCATGGAGGTATTGTTGACAAACTCTCAGAACTAGGCATAAATTCCTACATAACTCACTGGATTACTGACTGTCTCATAAAAATTGACCCAAGAAATCAGGATCCATAAGACCACCTCCACCAGGGGACTGATTACCAGTGGAATACCGCAGGTCAACGTGTTAAACCTAACACTGTTTGGAATCTACTTCTTGGATGTCAAAGCTAATGTCAAAGGCCTCTGGCTCAGCAAGTTTGGAGATGATTGTAAAATGGGTGCTATCATAGATTCCCCCATGACACCAACATCCTACAGCAGGATCTAATACAAACAAACAATTGGTGCCAAAGAAATGGATTAAAACTCAATAAAAATAAATACATTATAGTGCCTTTGGGAAATCATCCACCCAAGCTAATTACTACATTGATAAAACACCCTAACAGTCTATCCCAATAATAAGGGCTCTAGAAACAGATAAAGACCATAATCTGGCCTTCATTCAATATGTAGCCAAAACAGTAAGAAAATCATTCCATGTCTCTCAACTCATAAGCAAGGGTATGGCATCCAGGACCAAGGAAGTTATAGTACCACTCCACTCAGCCCTTATCAGACCAGTCATTGAGTACAGTGCCCCCTTTGGCTTGTACCTAACCAGGCACTTGCAACAGTTGGAATGCCCTCAAATGTTTCTCACTAGGAGAATCCAAAGTATGAATTCCCTATCCAACACAGATCACCTTAAGGCCCTATCTCTATACTCAGTATCCTACAGGTTACTGAGAGACTATCTATGCCTAGCATATAAGGCATCCTCAGATCCAGCTCTGATAGCTCTCTTTGCACATCCTCAAAACAAACAGCACCAGAAACACAAGATCCAAGGATCTGACCTTTGCCTGTGACATAAATGGAAAATGCTGGAGAGACCAATGGGTATCTAAAAGGATCCCTACGCTGTGGAATAAGCTCTTCATCTACATGAAGCAGAGTTCATCCCTGACCCTGGTCAAACAAATACTTGATCACTGGATGGGAAACCACAAATTCACCCCCAGACTGACCCCCATGTCTCTGAGGGACAGAGGTTGACAGTAAATTAATTAATTCCCAAGTAACATAACTCCTCCCCACATAACCCTTAAATAACTCCTTAATAACATAGCCCAAGGAAATCTGGGACAAAACTGGGATGGGATGCACAGCTAGGCTTGTAAAGACACTGATGGTCATTAGCCTATCATAAACCTATGAACTAAAAAACCAAGCAAAGACACTGATGGTCATTAGCCTATCATAAACCTATGAACTAAAAAACCAAGCACTACAAGGCAGCAACACTGCTGCAGTATGATCTCTCCCCTAGAATGTAAAAAGCTAGTGTAAAAACAGGCAAACATTAATCTGAAACACGACAAGCACATTATTTAGACAATCACTGACTGAGCCACAGCAAAAGATCAGTTGTACAAATAAGTTATCGAGGCCTAGCAAATACAAAAATCCAGAATTCTGGAACATTACAGGGACTGAGAGCATTTTAGCAAAACTACAGGTAAATCAAAACTGTGAAATAGTGATATTCATAGAACTTTGGATAAGTAGCAGCAGGACAGCAAAACTATTACTATTTATTTACTGTTTGTTTGTTAACTTGGTGGTAGGCTGCTACTAGACCCTTTTCAGCCACTAATCAAATCAAAATGGCAAAAGACAGCATAGATTCTAAGTTATGCAATAAAAAAGATGGCAATACTATGTAAAAAACTATTATCAAAAAGTAGAAAAGGAAAAGCTGTGATAAAGGTACATCTAACCATCATGACTGCAAAAACTAAAATGACTTTCATCAAATGTCATAACATATCTCATGGCAGCTCTATATAATATGTATGGGATCCGTACAGATGCTCGACTGCATCTTTCACCGAATCCCAATTTGGTGAACATACTTGCGTGAAAGTGCTGTTCACAGAAGCAGCACTTTCACGTAAGTATGCTTGTTGTTCCAGTCATACTACAGTGTGGTAAGGGAAAATTCCCTTTTCCCCACTGTAGTGCGACCTCGGAGTGAGAATATTAAAGTAGGGGGGTGTGCAGGGGGGCTTGCCCCACTGCATTCAAGTAGATTTTTTTTAACATACTTTAATGAAAGCGCTTTTTTGATGAAAGCACTTTTGTTAAAGTGTGTTCGGTGGTAATGGATTCGGGCTTTTGACCAAAAGTCCTAGATCTATATATATATATATATATATATATATATATATATATATACGACAACGCATCCTTCAGTATTCATCTTATCATGCAACTCCACTCATATGTAAAGGACCACTATGGTTTCATATATATACATATATATATATATATATATATATATATATATATATATATATATATATATATATATATGTGTGTGTGGGGGGGGGTCTACTTGCTTACATGGAGAGACCCAAACACCAACAACCGAAACATTGGCCATAAAAGGTCAAAAAACATGTTGATATGCTACCATACATGTACTGAGAAAGAACCAAAAAAAAAAAAAACTACAAGCAACATATTTTCTTTGCTGGGAGACAAGTTCCCCTAAATCCTCCACACCCCCTGCTAATTCTATATACTAACTCTGAGTTTGCACAATCCATGGGGAAAGAGAATATTCCCCTTGCCAGGGATTGTCGATGTCACACATGTCAACTAAATGTGGTAGATTAATGAGATGTTAACCACCAAGCATTTTGACTGCCAGAGTCCCATTTATATACATACTTCTATATATATTCTATATATCTATATGATATATAAATATCAGTTGGAAAGATTTCATCACTGACTCCCCAGTAAATAGCATAAATCTCCATAGCTTTATGCAACTAATCACCTCCTTAGCCAGAATACAAAACAATAATAATCCAAGTGCAACCCGCGACTAGATCCTAGTATCTGACCCTCATAAATACTCCAATTTCAGCATACTCCCAAATACTCTAAGTGACCACTTACCTGCATATACCAACAGGGCCCACGATAGCAGCTAAAACCTCACACTTACAAAACCATGAGAAATTTAACCAAATTTGATCAGCAACTATTTAACAGCATCCTAAAAACTGTAAATTGTTCTTCATTAAAAATTTTGCCAGTGGGTGATGCTATAAAACATTTTATCATAGTCTTCTTAGACACCCTTAGTAGTCTAGGCCCCCTCCGAACCAAAAGGACAAAAACAAACTATGCACCCTGGCTAACCAAAGCCACAAAACAAATTCTACAAATTAGAGACTGAGCCTGGAAAGATTGGTATAAGAATAAAAATGAGACCAATTTACTTACATATAAGCAACTGAATAATAAAGCAAAAACATTAGTCTTCTTTGACAAAAAACGTTTTTCACTCATCAAATGTTCAGCCAACTCAATAACCAAGAAAAATTCTGGAAAACTATCTCTAAACTCTTCACTCATGGGTCCCCACAAAACCCCTCACCAGTCCCAGATAAAGAGCCATCTGTAACAGCTAACATGTTGAATTTCCATTTCATTGCCAGTATACTTAATCTACTAAATAATCCCACACCTATAACAAATTTCAGCCACACAGAAAATCATACTTTATCTGAATCAGGTAACTACATGAGCAATATTACCTCCCCACTAAGAGAAACTTCTACAGCTAGCCCTACATCACCCATTTTCTTTCTACAACCTGTTCTCACACCACTAATACATAAAATTGTTCCCTCTCTGCTGATAACCTGCCATCAGAATATTTAAAACTCACTGCTGAATCGATAGCATACCCAGTTAGCATCATTGTAAACAGATCCACTACAGAGTCTGAAGTACCCAAACATTGGAAAAAATCCATCATAATCCCCTTACACAAGGGCAGCAAAACCAATAAATTAAACTATTGACCCATCTCTAGCCTCTCTCCATTATCTTAAATAATGGAAAAATGTGTACATATATAACTACTGAAACATCTATCCAATAATAATCTCCTTATACTCACCCAACATGGTTTTCGACCAGCACATAGCACATCTACCGCACTAATATCCTTCACAGATACTGTGAATAAAGGCATGGACTTGCGTCAATTAACTTCAGTAATCTTATTAGATCTATCAAAGGCCTTCGACACAGTATCTCATCCCAAACTATTACAACAGCTCTCTACTCTGAGATAATCTCATCTTAATAAAAGTAAATACTCTGCCATGGCAAGCTGTCGAAGTAAAACCAAATAATTTAATTGTACACAAGTAATTTTTGTTTTAAGCGCTTTTCGTTTGCCAAACAGGCAAAAGTCATCAGAAACAAAAAAGTGAATTCAAATCTGTGTTTTATAACAACAGGTGGTCTTAGTAACCAATTAAGTTACAACCTTCAACTTCTTAAAGGCAAACGCAATACAAAAAAACAACTCACTTATACTAAGCGTCACAGTCAAATTTGTAACAAACGGAAATAAAAAAAGAGGTAAGTAAATAACTAAACACCCTTACAGTTGCCAACAATACTTTAAGTGGGAATAAACCCAAACATGTTAAATAAATTGTTATTCTTATAAACAAAAGTAGCTAAAAATTATCATCCTTATAAACAAATGTAACTAAAATAGCTTAAAAACACATTTAATCACTAAATGTGAGTAAACAATGTGTGAAACTAGAGGTAAAAATGCTTGCACATTACCACTTCATCTCTGCAAACTTTTCAGTTTTAAAATACTACTGATAGTGCAGGTTTCGTTCAAACCTGGATAATTATAGGCGTTCAACTTAACCTGCCAAACTAACTCAAGTTCTTCCAGTTTCAGAGGTGTAGGACCAGCTCTGATGTCATGCATAACTTGGTCTATGACCATAAACTTGAATTTATATTCTCTATTAGTATAAATGTGCTTGGCTAGGGCATTATCCATTCTGCCCTTCCCTATAGTGTACTGATGTTCGTATATTCTTTCACAGAGCCTACACTCCATTTTGCCAATGTAAAATGCAGGGCAAAATTGGCACCTAGCCAAGTACACAACTAATCTAGAATTACAATTAAATTTTGCTTTACGTTTATATTGTGTGCGCTCATCTTACCCATAAATGGTTTTATAATTATTTAACCAACAGAAAGCAATGTGTTAGGTGGCAAACTAGTCTGTCACAATACCAGTTTAATAAAACAGGGCTCCCACAAGGATCCATTCTTGCACCATTACTCTTTAATATTTTCATTAATAACCAGCACACCGTCTCCTTTCAAAGTATACTTATCCAGTATGCATATGATTCTTACCATTATCTTCTCCTGAAACAACTTTCAACATCTCCTACAAATAACACACAATCCCCCAGATTCAGCAATCCTCCGTGTAAGACTAAATAAGTCTTACCTGGAAGCTGCAGTTGAACAGTATGACATCAGCATGCCATGCATATTCATGAGGGCATGCTGAATCATACCCTAGTCTAACACGGTCCATGTAGGAAAGTAGGGGGCGTGTCCGATTGCCGAGTACTGCAAAGGGACATGCCCCTAGAAGAGTCAGAGTCTTGATAGTAAACACCCATGAGCGAGTCCGCTGAAATGTCAAGGAACACAACACCACACATCCCCACAGACTAAACCCTACTGAAAATGTATAAAATGTAAAAACAACAGTTTCATTTTTTTTTTATAATTTCCAATATGTTTGCCCGCATTTGCGCTCATTTGCGCGGGTATGCCCTTCACTCAGCCACAGTTAGCAGACATTGAAAAGCATATAAGATCTACATATGCACGATTGAGACTCCACAACATCGTTCTTCATTTTTTTATTTAAATAAGTATGAAACAATTCCCCAACATATATAACTATAATTTAAGCAAAATGTAATGAAATGGCCCATGTATATGTAAACAAAACTGATATAATATATAAAAAAGGAACATAATTGCCCATAGCTTAGCAGCACTTTAGCAAGCTTAATATGAGTGCCCGTAGCTGAGAAGCACTTTAGCAAGCTTAATATGAATGCCCGTAGCTGAGCAGTGCTTTAACAAGCTTAATATGAGTGCCCGTAGCTGAGCAGCGCTTTAACAAGCTTAATATGAGTGCCCGTAGCTCAGCAGTGCTTCACCCAGCTTAATATGACTGCTTATAGCTAAATAACGCACTACTCAGCACAAGCCGTTTGTGCGGAGCTGCGCAGCGCGCCAACCAGCTTACCGTCGGGCAATGTTTAACAACCTGTAGCAAAGTCGCCTTTACACAGGCACACCTCCTAGCCTGTCTAGACAGTAGTAAAATAAAAAATCAATGACAAGGGTCGAACCTGGGATACTGTGCACCATAGTCAAAGTACTGAACCACTAAGCCATGACAGTTGTACTTAGAAATACAGTATTACCATACATATAGGAATGAATGAAAATATAACCATGACAAAGCAGGTTTGCTGTAAGCTAATAAATATCCAAAATGGCCAATCACAAATAAGTGCGGGAAAACAGGCATATATAAACCCCATAGGCGGGAATACACACCATAACTGATTGTGGTACCCATTTGCAGTCAGGATGGCAGGTGCAGGGGAGGGAAATTGCTTTAGAGCACAAAGGTGGGGCATTGAGGAGTCAAAATATATGGTTTGGCTCCTAGTCCATCATCATGAAGGCCAACTCATGCAGGGCCAGGTTCAATGGGGAGCGTACAAGGCAGAGGCATAGAACCGGTTGGCACATGATCTCACCAGTGCCACAGGCATTCCGAGGACTGGTGAACAGGTCCATCACCACCATGTGGACCTGAAGCAACGAAAGGAGGACCAACTGAACCGATGGATACAGGAGGCCAGTCAAATGCCCAATGCCCCACTACTGAGTAAGTATCCATGTAATTAAGTATGTAAGAAATGCTCTCCTAGCCTATAGTATGGATAGGTATGTTCCAATATTCCTTCATTTATATTACAGCTGCAGGTGTTCGTTCCGCGAATTGGCAAGCCTATGCTGATAGGCTGGCAAGGTTGCGTCACCAGGCAGGTTAGTAATCATTCTGCTGGTATTGTTATAGAATATAAGTGAGACAGCCTGTAAAAGAGTTCAGTGTTGTAACTCAGTAATAAAGGTCAAATAAGCCTAGAAGAAAGATTCTGCTAGTATTGTAAGATTAGATAAGTGATGCAGCCTGAAAAGGAGTATTGCAATCCATTAATAAAGATTAAACAAGTCTCAAATAGAGTTTCCACCTGTATTGTAATATCAGATAACTGCTTCAGCCTGAAAATGAGTGTTGTAATCAATCAGCAAAGGACAGACAAGTGTCAAATATATCCTTGTAAATTCTGCCATATGAAATAAGTGAGTCAGCTGGAAAGGATTGTTGTAACCCAGTAATAAATGTTAATAAAGCCTAGAATTAAGTACCATCCTGAAATGTAAATATAAAATAAGTGAGAGAGTGTGAGAAAGAGTTTGAAGCTACCAAGAAAGCTGTAATAAGTCTGGAATAAAGATATACTGCATTCACTACATAATGAAATGAATGAGACAGCCACAACCAAAGAGTGAAATGTCTTTAATAAAGTACAGAACCTGGACTGTGTCCATCCCACAATTTGGATATGTTGCTGTACCCTTGCATTATGGAGATAGTATGGTTGTATGAAATGCTGAAAATCCACAGTTGTCTAGACCCATATAAATCAAATGTAGCAGGATGCTTTACCTGAACACAGCTAGATATGAACATATATGAATACAAATGGAATGTATATTAATGTAGCAGTAACATCCCCATCACCAACATTCCTAAGGTTACATACAGGAAACTGTACTAATACATGTAGGGGATATATATCTGCATCTACTAGGAATGTACAGTATATGTATATGTAGTTTAAATTGTTAATGTAATATTTCTCCACCCTACCCTATTTTCACAAATTATGCCATTCCACACCAAACTGGGTATGTGTATTCACAATTAATTCCCATGGACATTTGTCCTGTTGGTTTATACATATCTGCATGTACGTTGATGCATGTGCCCTGTTCACATATCCAAACCTGATGGCCTGTTGCCACCAATCAACCCTGCATGCTGTTGGAATGTCCACTGTTGTTCTAAATATGCATGTGTTATGCTTGCTGCTCAATGTTCGGAATTCATGTGTGTTTGTTTGGTTAATGGGAATACTAATGCATGCTGTTACAACTAACTTTGAATGGTGTTGTTTGTTACTAACCCAAAATGCCATAAAATACTGCTAAACATAGGACAACAGGGAAGGCGGGTTCCAGCGGACCCACCTCTTCCACCTCATCTGGCGAGTGCACCTGGCACCAGTGCCCAGGCCGGGACCTCCTCCTCCGGTGGCCCTGTGCCACCTTCGGGTGGAAGCGCTGCAGGGGATGGGGCTCTTCCCCCCTCTGCAAGCGTGGCTGGAGGAGAGCCTCTACTCACCCTCCAAAGGGTCCAGTCTGTGGTACGTAGTGAGATCAGGCGTTCCATGACTGATCCCCTACACCAGCTTGAGGCGAGAGTGGCGCAACTCACAGATGTGCCTGCCCATCTTATCCAGTCCCCAGCACAGCCCCGGCCTGGGCTGTGAAGGCGCAGTGGTAACTGCCCATGGGTGGGGATCTCAGCTCCACTGTTGCCATCTGTGGGCTCATGGGCTTGTGATATCCAAACATCCATACCCGTCAGTTATGTTTACCCCCCACATGTGTCATACTCCACCCCTGTATGCGTCTTATTTGTCTTGTATGTTAACCTCCCCAACCTACCTCCCCAAATATACCTACTTCCTGTACCTCACATTCCACTCTCACCTGAAAAAAAAAAGGGCACTCTGTTCCCACAAAAAAAAAATACGCCCCATACATAGCTGCCCATTTCACACGCATGTCTGCTGGACATGTAAACTGATAATTACAATTGGCTGTACAACATATTTTGTTGTCCTCACCCCTCTCTCAGGGCTCGAAGATGTCAAAGCTCACTCTAAATTTCTAGCATATGCACAGCTGTTGCTGGTAAAGAATTGGGCAGCTGTGGGCCTTCCCTACATCCTTCCTGCACATCCCGAGCTTGTTTTCCTACTGTCCTACCCTCTTTGTGCCCCCTTTTTCACCACTTTCCTATTTCCCCATTTTATTTTCTTTAAAAGAAATTAGAGCGGGTGTTAGCGGGAGTAAGCACTTTTAAGCAGTATTCAGCGGGTGTGCGCTTGTGTGCGCTTAGCTAAGCGTAGATAAGCGTAGCTAAGAGTCACACAAACTCACGCAAACCTGCTTACAACTGCTAACAAGTGCCTTAGTCACTCTGTATGACAAGGCCTTTAGTCTGCTCATCAGAAAAATAAAATACCCCGGTCAGTCTCGAAGCCCAGACCTTGGAAACACTAGACTGCATGAATTACCACTGAGCCACAGCAGATATACAAGAACTTGGTGCTGAAAGAAATATAACATGAAATACAATGAGTGAATGTAAAGGGAAAATAGGAAGGCCGTTACACAAACCTTGTTCTGTGTATTTTTACTGGCAATTCTTGTGGAATTGCATTACATGAGTGTGATAAGAGAAACAGCCATGCTAGTAGGTAATAATGTTACAGTAGCACCTTACAAACCCCACACAGTATCAGAGCAGGATAAACGCCACCATATTTGCATAGGTAAGAGGCCAGACCTCCCAACTGTGACTGATTTACAGGGATGTCCCTGATTTGCAAACAAAAGTTAGCTGTGCCCCACTGACTCCCTGTGAAATGTACTAACAGTAGGCAGAAAGGTGGGGAATCCCACGTAATGGTAACTGTCAATTAGTTAGAGTAGACACTGCTTGCATGTCAGAAATGGTGTAGTAATACATATGCTCAAAATACCCCACATTCTCAACTGCAGAATATCTGAAATATATCATGGGTGTATCCCACTGATATGTACCTTTCCCTGAGGCTGGTCAAATATATACCTGAGAGTATCTGAGGCCTGGAAGTGTCAGAAACACACAGGCATATCAGCCTGTCTGCTGTTACACACTCTGTGAATATCTGTAGAATTACTTCCACAAGCATACCCTTATGTAGGAGTACAACACAGAAATATCAAAGAATGTAGCCATGTATTGCTAGCAACCACCTGTGACAATGTCATTGTGCAGGTGCTGAAAAGGCTGGTGTGGTGCACAGTCAAGGAATACTAGGCTAACCTCCATCTACCAGCTGGATATGTCCACAAGTGGGAGGTACACAGACAGATTACTATCCATAATAATACACTGTACTGACATATGTCCACTTGTCATGAGCAGACTGTGCTAATCTCAACACAAACAAAACACAAACTGTTCAGAAGTCAGTAACATACTAATGACAATATAGCAGTTCACAAGCACTGCATGTGCCTGATATTCATAATTGTTAGTACAATATACTTAGTTGTCCTCACCCCTCTCTCAGGGGTGGAAGGTTTCAAATGTCACAGCAAATTTCAAACATATGTACAGCTATTGCAGTTAAAGAAATGTGCAGCTATGGACCTTCCCTACACCCAGCCTGCACATCCCTAGCTGGTGTCCCCACTGACTTCCTGCTTCCCGCTTACAACTGTTTAAAAGTGCCTTATTCACTCTGTATGACAAGGCCCTAGTACTGCTCAGCAGCGAAATAAAATACCTTTGTAAGTGTCAAACCCCAGACCTTGGGCTCACCAGACTGCATGAAGTACCACCAAGCCACAGCAGACATATAAGAACTTAGTGCTGAAAGAAATATATCACGCATTACAAGGAGTGAATGTAAATGGAAAATAGGAAATCCATAGCAACACATTCCAGTAAAGACAAATATCAGGCATTCAAAGAGTGAATGTAAAGGGAAAATAGAAAAGCCATAACAACACATTGCAAGAACTACTATTGTATGCCAGTTAATCCACAAATCCCACAGGAAAGTACATACTCCCATGTAAACAGTGTTAGCATTAGCAGAGTGAACTGGAAGAAGCAACAGTCAGGTTTCAGTACAACATGCATTTCAGTGGCTACAACACAGCCTCAGACATGAGAGATAAACCAACCTTCTGACTGACACAACAGTGTCTACAGCAAACCAGCATTGTCCCCACCTTGCAAAACTGAAAGGCCTACACCTACCTAACCTATCATTTATAGCAGTGTCCTGAAATCACAGTGAGAACTGCAATTACCACACAGCAGGCTGCATGCAATTACTAAATGCTGGCCACCAATTGGTGCAGAGGCCATCACATGCACATGTGCAGATACCTACAAAAGCAGCCTTTACTGCCAGTCCACACATGCAATAATATCATTGCAGCAACTGGAGGGAGAGAGAGAGAGAGACAGAGACAGAGACAGAGACAGAGACAGAGACCAAAAAAAAAAAAAAAAAGCAAGCCAAAAGAAAAAAGCTGTCAGAGACACCAATCCACAAAATACAGAAATACAACACGTCAACAGGTACAACTGGCAGAGGTGAGAAATACAAAGGTAATGTATGTAACAGATATGTATTTGCTGGCATCTGAATGATGTGTCTGAAAGGTAATCTACATACTGTGAACCCTCCATTGTGTTAGCAGTCTGTATGTATATGTATATGCAGGGCAAGGGACATACTGCAACTGTTAGTGAAGGCTGGACATACATATGTAGTAGAAGGTTCTATGTGCACATATCAATGTAGGTTGCAGTGTGTGGCATTGAAAACAGCATGCAGTGCAGGTATATGTCATGTGGTGGTGAACTTCTGTGGGACTGAGCCAGTGAGGCCTGCTACAGCTATACGGCCTGAGGACAGCATAATGCATTCTGCACAACACTGTGCAATATCATTACAGAATGGTATGTCTCACAATTGTTTCAGAAGTGATATTTGTGCATGTATATGTACAGCAATGGATGTTTAGAAGAATGTATATATATATATATATATATATATATATATATATATATATATATATATTTATACACACATATATATATATATTTAGATATACATATATATACATATATCTATATATATATATAT
Source organism: Protopterus annectens (assembly GCF_019279795.1). NCBI lineage: Eukaryota > Metazoa > Chordata > Ceratodontiformes > Protopteridae > Protopterus > Protopterus annectens. The sequence continues at coordinate 551,916,094 of NC_056741.1, read as the reverse complement.
ATATATATATATATATTTATATATATATATATATATATATATATATATATATATATCTATATATATATATGTACATAGATAGAGAGGTATGTATGGATAGAGATATATAGATAGATAGATAGATAGATAGATAGATAGATAGATAGATAGATAGATAGAATATGTATATACATATAGATATAATAGATACATACATATATAGATATATGTGTAGCTACATACATATATGCAGATAGATATGAATGTCTATAGCTATGTATATATATATATATATATATATATATATATATATATGGTTATATATAGCGGTGTGTGTATATATATATATATATATATATATATATATATATGTGTAGATATATATATATATATGTAGATATGTATATATATTTACATATATGTGTATATATATATATATATATATATATATATATATATATATATATATATATATATATATATATATATATATATATATATAGATAGATATGTATATATTGACATGGGGGCAGATGTATTGAAACAGGTGCCTGGTGATCAAGGCATGGACTGAACACCAGTGTTGATACTGCAGTACCATACCCCATTCCAAAACACGTTACCCACTAACTACCACATAGGTGGTTGTCTGCCTACCACTGGAGGTGTCAGAAGGGAACATGGGACGCAGGTGTACAATAGCCTCCCCTTTGCTATCCACAGTGGCACACTAGTCTTGTAATCCCTGTACATGGTACATGTCATCACAAAAGGTGTGCCAGGTAGGGAAATGTAAGTCAGTGTACCCCTCTACACCTCACAATCTCCTATGCAGTATGTACCTCCCATGAGAACTACAGCAAGTGGAAAGGCCACAGACATACCTAACAAAGACTGATAATGCCCTCAAACACATTCCCTATGCAGACTGACTCACAGAACCACAGCTAGAGTGCCTTGCGTACTTCCTACACAGAGGTTACCACTGCTGGACATACAGAGTTATGTCACACCCATACCTGTCGGCCAGCCACCATGGCAACACCTCACAATCCGTCCAGCCTACATGACCTAGGGCCCTAATCCTTGTCACCGCACTAAACAGCACATGCTGGAGGTACAGGTTCCTATACACAAATATGCCATACCCTGGACTAAACCGCCCAACATTAACAAACAAACAAGGCTCCTTATTAGTAGATGTCATACATACCCCTGATGAATGTTATGGAGATAGGTAATATGCCCTGTGAGTCACCTCTGTGTAACTGTTTGACAGGAGCAAGTAAAATCACATTACATGTGTCCCAAAAGGCAGGGTAGCATATGGCTAGGCTGCCCTAGGCCCAGGGCCAATAGCATAGTACCTACCTATGACACAATGCACACACACACGTACTCAGTGCAATACCAGCCATGTGAGGTTGAATGAGTGTGACACTCACTGTGTGCAAGGTCTGTAAAGGTGTGATAGCTTAGCGTGAGTTTGTGTCTGTCATGGTAGTTTGTGTCCTAGGTGTGAAGCCAGAGAAAGATGTGTCAGTTATCGGGATGCAAACATAGTAGATTGGCATATGTTGTGCCGTAGTTCCCTGTGTATGACTGTGGTGTCCCATTGTAGGCAGAAGCAATACATGTATGCTCAGTAAGTGGTACTGCTGTTGAATCCAGCTCACATATGAACCATTGTACTACCTGAAGTTGTAGGCCTAAACACTACAGTATGGTGTATGTTCACATTCCCTGGTAACACTGTCTGGTGTGTTTCCTGTAGTCTGCACAGATTACATACCTCATGCATAGGTATCTGTAAGTAGGGGCACACAGTACTATAAGGTACACAGTTAATGCTCATCTGTGTCGTCATACATTTGTGTGTTGTATGTATGTGTAATGTGTGTGTAATGATGCCTGTACCATGGCTGCAATCACATGTGTGTTACAGGGTATGTGTGTGCACCTGGCAGCATGTATACTCTGTGACAGCAGTATGCTGGCTATATTAACAACTGTGCACATATGTCAGGTAGGGGTATGGCATCAAAGACTAGGGTGGATTACTGTTGAAACTGTGAATGTGCATTGCATTCTTTGCATGGGATGACAATATTCTTCATCCATTAGCTTGATACATACCCCCAGTGTGAGGTTGTGCATTGTATCCCAAACAGTGTGCCGAGTGCTGGTGTATACTAGTTTGTTGTATGGAGTGTTGGCAGGCACTGTCAGACAGTTGTGGGTTGAGCACTGATATGTGGTATTGAATATGTGTATCCCTTGATAGACAGACAGATGCTATATATGGCAGTTAAGTGATATCAGTACATTAGGATATTAAGTGTGCCACATGACTTGCTCACATATTTTTCTTTTCCTTCCAGGGCGATGGTGCATCAGCGTAACCCACCTTATACAGCAACAGAGGAACAGGAGCTCCACCAGAGCCTGGTGCAGAATTTCTCTGTGCTGTTTTCCAGGACCAGCCAGAACCAGCATGAGAGGGCTGCACTGTGGCAAGATCTTGTCTGTCGGGTAAATTACATAGGCATGCATAACCGGACATATGAGCAGGTACGCCATCACTGCAGTGATTTAATTAGACATGTCCGGCAGCGTGCATCTGATATCCACAGACAACAGCTTGCCACAGGTGGTGGGGTACCTATCCACCCCCCCCACCAGTGTGGAGGAACTCCTCCTAAGTGTCATGGCTCCAGGCCAACAACAACAACATCCACAAACATGTGTCATTATGGAGGCTGGAGCCACCCTGCATGTTGAAATGGAGTGTGCAGGTAACATTCCATATCTGTAGTTGACTGTTCTCTGTACTGGTAGTTTATGGTGTGTGAGATGTGTACTGTGTGTGTAGCTGTTAACCTGCCTATTCTTGTGCAGGATTGATATTCTGCGTATAATCTGTATACCTGTGAAAGCCAACTGTTGTACTACTGTACTTTATCATACTCACAGTATCAATGGCACAGTTGTGGCCACTGGCAATCACTGTCATATTTTTGCAGGTCCCTCTGGAGTGACAGCAAGGCAGCCAATCCATGCTGGTGAGTGTGTAATAACAATACTATGACTAATGACATGTGCATGTCATATGGAGGTGTAGTCTGTGCACATGTAACACACCTATGCATAATGCATGCTGTGCATGTTTGCTGTGAGACTATGCATATCCCATTATTCTCAGTAGCTGCCTCACTCACATGCAATACACAGAGCATCACACACACACATGTGGCAACACAGTACCGGACATTGGATAGGCATACCTGATACACATGTACACAACACACACATGTTTGGCATAGACACTACACCTTAGCCTGCTACACATGTCCAATTATGACACCTGCTGTATTCCCACCTTTCAGTATCCCACTTATCATCTATGCAGCACACATAATATACCTGAGGGGTAGAGGCCTATCATGTCTTTGTGCAACAGTCTTGAACAAATAATACATTCATGTTAGGCAATGCTCACTATTCGCCACCTTACACACCCATGTAACAAGTGGCTGTATAATTGTGGATGTAGTCATGTTACTGCACTTCAGGTACAGCATGCTAGCTGCCTGTGTGGCACACATTATTATTGCTGACTGACCACAAGATGCATGTTGATCATGGCTCATGTTACTACACCACATCCAGTTCCACTGACCACAAAAGTACACATAGCAGTTATTGTGTAGCACCGTCATGTGTTGTGTGTGCGTTTGTGTGCGTGTGTGTGTGTGTGTGTGTGTGTGTGTGTGTGTGTGTGTGTGTGTGTGTGTGTGTGTGTGCAAATATATGCACCCACAGCTTGTAACACTTGCACAACATTGTTCTGTCCTTGTACACATTGTGTCCCAGGGTAGAGACAATCACTGAACAACTACACACAAGCATCAAGTACACGTATACTGTTATTAACAAGGGCTGCCTACACTTGCACTGCATGTTCCTGTGCAACACATAATCTGCATGCTGACACGTGTGCAGTGATGTTTTTCCTTGTGATACTGTCACTCACCCTCAAACAGTATTGTGTATGTGTTGGATTGCAGGTGTGTGTGTTTGTATCTGCTGGACTAAGGAGTGTGCATGTGTGCCTGTGTGCCTGTGTGCCTGTGCGCATGTGTGCATGTGTGCTAACTTCGTGTACACATTTGTAAACCGTGTTTCCTGTCTTCCTCTCACAGGTTCTGATGTTGCTCTGGTGGAGTGCAGCAGGGAACCTCAAGCCACTGCTAGGGATAGTGATAATGATGATACATGTGTAATGGCACAGGGAGGTGTGACAGGGTCTATTGTAGGTCAGCCAATTGACACTACACAGCAGTCAACCCCATCAATGCGCACAGTCATCCTGCCGATACATCCAGTGTCACCAATGTCCTTAGCTGAGGGACAGCATACAGTGGGCATTGACCAGGGTGGTGTGGTATCATTGGCACATGCATCCCCTCACAGCAGCCATGGCCAGATTCCTGACATCGTACCACACAGGCAGATGTCCAGGGGTTCTTGTGGGAGCATCCGTGGTCGTACTGCCCCTGTCAGACATGCCAACAGAGGTATTTCAACCTCAGCTATGTTCCGGGCTGTAATAGAATGGTACACCAGACAGGGTCTGAGGGAGCTTAGAGCACATAGCACCGCTATGAATGACACTATGCGTGACGTTGCGGCTGCCATCCGTAATATCAGTGAGGTCATTGATAGACGTTGGGGGGACACATTAGATCTCTTCCACAACTACATGTCCATGAGCCAGGACAGTGCAGGATGGTTGAGGCGTCGACGTGGATGTATGCCAGCAACATCATCAGCTGGCAGTTGTCGCAGACGACAACAAACCCGTAGCCGCTCCCATAGTGCCAGTACCAGCCCCAGCAATGCTGGGTCTGTGCTGTCATTAGACCGTCCTAGAAGACCACGTGCACGTGGCTCTGGACAGTCCCAGCAGGGACATGTGTCTCATCAACAACCCACTGCCTCTGATGACAGTACCCAGTCTGGCTTAGTACCTGATACTGTCCGTAGCACCCCTGCCAGGCACAGGTACCATGTCTGTGACCAGAGACAGTGATCTGTATGACCTGGCAGGTAGAGTCTGTGGCTGTCCACAAACACCCATATATGGCAGCCACATGGTGGAACCGCATGCATGCATACACACACACATAATGCTAACACCTAGGGCTAACACATACACACACACATCGCATCAACATTGCCCCATGTTGTACTGTTGTCCCTCACTAACACACATACACATACATGTCGATTGGATGTGTCAGTGGCAGACTCTGGCAAACCAAGTACACACCCTGTGCATATGATGAAACTGTGCCACCTCCTGCCATCTGTAACATTGATGCAGGAACAGGATAGCATGGTTCTGATGCACAGGGTGACTACATAGCACTGTAGTAATATTATCATGTTGTTAACAGTACAGTGTAATGATATCATTGTGGGTATATCCGAGCATGCATGATGCATTAACACTATTATTGTCATTGTAGTTTTGTATACACCAGTGTTAATTCCCAAAGTGTACTGTCTGCACATGTGCCACATGGCTGTTGTGTGTACCTGTGCCTGCATGTGTTGGGGAGTGGACAGTACATGTGTGCTATTTGCAGCACAGTGTTGCAGGTGTACATTTGTGAACAAGGTGGAGTTGCATTCTCTGCATGTAGATGCTTAGTGCACACATGGGAAAGGTGACATGCACCATGTGACACAGTATTCATACATTGTAGTTCTTATTGGTGGGCACTTTGTGTTGTACTACACATATGTTTCACCTGGGGTCACATGTATGTATGACATGGTTTGACAGTATACTGTGGGTGATACGGTTTCCAAATGTCAATGGTCTGCATTCTGGTGGTATACACAACCTACATAGCCTGACATTCAGTGGTCATTACATGGTGTCTCCTCAACTGATACACAGATGTAGGAAACCCAGTGTCAATGATAGCCCTGCAGTACTACACTATACCAGTAGCCATTCTTACTGAGCCCTACACATCCCTGGGAACAATAGTCTTTGGCATATAGCAGCCTCACGTACATGCCAACACACTATGGATATGTCCATCCACGACTGCAAATGCATACAGTGGCCTACAATGCATTCTACACATGACACACCTAACCACCACAAGGGTATCACACAGACAGATACCTGTTGTCCAAGCCATGCTGTATTGCTGTAACACAACTGTAGCATTGTCATTGGCATGTACTTAACATAGTATTCCAACAGTACCATGTAGGTGGTAGCACCCATCATGTAGAACGGGTAATGGTGTGTACATGTGGACAAGTGTTATCTTGTCTATCATGTGATATTCACATTTCCAAAGGTATTCTGCAGTCCCTTGGTGTATCACCTAAGCAAGAAGGTGTCTGTATGCATATCGGCAACAGTTGCCATACACCTACACTGGATGTCCATCACTCACAGACTTTGCTGTGTTTTAAAATGTCTGGCATATACTCCAGACATGAACCCTCACCCACATTAATCTATCAAAGCTTTCATGGGTGTGTGTCACATAGTTGGCCTAGGACACAGATCACTGCAGTAACCTGCATTGTCACCAATATACATGTATGGCCTAAGGTCTGGGAAGCTGCGGCACATGCTGGCAAAGGTAACAACTGTATTCATATGAGGCAGGCTTCACACATAGGAACTATTAGAGGTCACAGGTACATATCTGTATGTGGCACACACATACCTGATGTGTGCATTGAAATTACTGTTATGATATGTCATACAATAATAAAAGTAAAACACACAACACATTGACAAACACACACATGGCATTTGTAGGATTCAAACCCCTACCTAACTATGTTATGATACTTGAGAGAGACGCATTAGAGCAGTGCACTATTCACATTACTGGATGATTTCCCTTCTCCTGCTGTATTTATAGGGTGCTGACATCATCAGTCTTTCCAAAGAGGAATGTACATCTTTTAGTGTGTTATCCCAGTCTTCACAAAGGCCATTCCTTTCAAAGAGAATTGCATACATACACACTTCATACAAACAAGGTGCACACAAATGACCACATAAGTGGTAATTCATTAAGTACAGAAGACATATTTACAGATTTGGGGACCAACATAGATCATAACCTTTCCTTTGCTAATCACATTGACAGAGTCATTGCAAAGACCTTTATATAGCCCTCCTTATCACATGGGGGTTTGCATGTAGATCATGGGAGGTCATTGTGGCCCTCTACTAGTCACTCATCAGGCCCATGTTTGAGAACAATGCCCCTTTTGGGGTGTACCTTGCCCAACAACTGCAGCAACTACAGAGACCACAGCAGTACCTCCCCAAGAGGATCATGGGCTACACACAAATGTCCTATGCAGCTCAACTAAAGGATCTCCAGCTCTACTCAGTTGCTTAACACCTACTTAGAGGCAATCTATACCTGCCATACACAGCCATGTCAAACCAGGAGTAATGGACATGCTCCACCTCATAACATCCAAGACCCTTAGAGCTACACACTCCAGGGACTTAAACCTCAGCACAAAACTAAATAGGACATGCTGCAGGGACAGATTCATTACCCAGAGGCTCCCCTCACTTTGTAATTGAATCCCAATTAAAGTTAGACATAGCCCCTCGCCATCCCTCTTCCAGCAAAATCCAGCCGCATGGATGGGAAATTGCAAATTCACCCCTGGGATCTCCACTGTGTCCCTGCTTGACAGAGGCACAGCAAACTAGCCTTAAAGGGTGCCTTCTGTGACCTACTTTACAGAGGCACAGTAGGCCTCTCTACTGGGGAGGCGGATGCTAAATACACTCTGGCTAGGCTTATGAATTCCCTAGGGCAGACAACCTAGTATCGATCTCTGCACCTATGTTTATGTTCGGGATGCACAATATTTGTTGCTGATATTGTTTGCAGGTCTTTATTGCCGTAGCTTTCCCAGTTTCTATGAACAACTTGTGTTTCTGCGGAACATGTTTCATCATGACAGGGTTCCAGTATATTAATATATGTGTCTGTTGTCACTTAACTGTGTGCACAGGGTGGATTGCTGGATCGTGGGAGGTTCCTGGCTTAACACATACAACTGCCAGATATGTGTGGCCGACTGCTATACTCAGACATGGCCTGAGTGTGTGAGCATGCCCAGTTCAGGCTTTCCATGGTTTGTTGCCTGACATATGTCTCATTTATCCAAGTGTGTGAGCATGCCCAGTGTGACCTTTCCATATGTTGTGATCTGAAGTCCACTACATTTGTGGTTGTGTGTGAACATGACCAATATTGACATTTATACTGTGTGTGTTGGAAGTCATGTTGTGTTCTTACTGCCAGACTCCTTTGTGTCATAACTCAACAGGGATTATGCTGTGCCTGCAGGGTTTCCATGGGATAGTTTGCAAAGACTTGTCAACATTTTTTCATACTGGCTGAACACTTTAATATTGTCATGGTGTAGTGGTTCAGTGCTTTCACTATGGTGCACAGTATCCTGGGTTTGAGTCCCATCACTGCTTTAAATATTTATACTGAGCAGACCAGACTGGTCAAGGGCCAGTTGGGCAAATATGAATATGTTGCATTTCGTTCAGCTATGGCCTACTTAAACCAGGCTTGTCCAACATTGCTGTGTATTCAACAACTTGGGTGGACATTGCCAAACATTACTCCACATTCACCACAGTTGTACTAGCTGGTGTGTGTGATTCTGTTTATAGGTTCATACTAGGCTATCTGCCCTAGGGCATTTATAATCCTAGCCAGAGTGTGTTTGGCTTTCAACACACATTTTACCTGGAGTTTGCCATGACATTTTTCAAGGTTAGTATACTGTGCCTCTGTCTAACATTGACATAGAAGTGATACCCAGGGTAAACCTACAATCTCCCATCCACTCATCAAGATTCCTCTTGAAGTGAGTCAATGAGGGACTCTGGCTAATCTGAAGTGGGAGTTTACTCAAGAGTGGAGGGAGCCTCTGGGTTATGAATCTGTCACTCCAGCATGTCCTATTTATTTCAGTCCTGAGGTTCAGGTCTCCTGAGCATGTAGCTTGATGGGATTTGGATTTACCGAGGTGCAGCATGTCCATTGATTCCAGGTTGGACGTGGCTTTATACATCAGGCACAGATCGCCTCTAGGCAGGTGGTATGCCACTGAGTGTAGCTGCAGTTTCTTTAACTGGGCAGCAAATGGCATCTGTTTGAGCCCTTTGATCCTCCTGGTGAGGTACTTTTGGGGTCTTTCCAGTTGCTGCAGGTGTCTGATAAGATACATCCCACAAGGGGCATTGTACTCAATTATGGGCCTGATGAGGGATGAGTCAAGAGGCACGATGACCTCCCCTGATCTAGATGTGAATACCTTCATGATTAGGTGGGCTATATGAAATGTTTTTCTAACCACTTTGGCCACGTGGTTGTCGAATGAGAGATTGCTATCAACTTGGGTCCCAAGGTCCCTTATCACTTCTAAAGTACTTAATGGGTTATCACGTATGTGGTAATTTGTGGGCACTTAGTTTTTGCCAAAGGGGATGACTATACACTTTTTTGTGTTTAGCTTGAGGACATGGCTCTGGCACCAGTTGTCTGTTTCTATGAGACCCTTTTGTAAGATGCTTGTGTCAGCTGGAGGGTTGATTATGGCACCCAGTTTGCAGTCATCTGCAAACTTGTTCAGTCACAGTCCTTCTGTGTTTGCCTGTACCTCCGAGAAATATATACCAAACAAGGGAGATCCCAGGACTGAGCCTTGTGGGATGCCACTTGTAGCTGGTTTGGAGTCTGACATGGCTCCAGCATTTCTGACCATGTGGGTTCTGTCCTTGAGCCAGTTTGCAATCCATCTAGTGACATAGGGATTTATATTGAAGCTGGTGAGCTTATCTATAATGCCCGAGTGGGGTATTGTATCGAAGGCTTTTGCGAGGTCCAGGTAGGCTGTGTGGACCACCTTCCCCTCGTCAATGGCCTTGGTGACTGTTTCAAAGAAATCAACCAGGTTTAAGAGGAAGGATCTGCCCTTAACAAAGCCGAACTGGGTAGGATCCAGTGTCTGTAGGTCCCCAATATCTTTATTTATGAGGTCCATGATGATCCTTTCCATAGCATTGCAGACCAAGCTAGTCAGGCTTAGGGGGCGATAGTTTCCAGGATCCGTTGAGGCACCACCTTTGTGGAGAGGGACCACTGTTGCTGTACGCCACTCTTTGGGTACATATCCTGTAGTAAGGCTGAGATTGAACAGTAGTTTTATGTTTGGGTTTAGCTCTTCTTGGAGTTCATGTAAGATGCAGCCCGGGACACCGTCTGGTCCCATTGATGTTTTTTGCTTTGGAGAGGGCAGCTCTTACATGAGCATCTGAGATGTCAGGGGGGCAGCACTCTGCTGGGATAGATATTTGCCCTTTTAGTGGGGGGGGGGGAGATGTTTGAGCTGAACCTGTCAGCTAGGATCTTGGCAATGTCTGTGGGTTCGGTGTATTTTTTGTCATTTTGGACTAATTCTGAGCATATCTGGGAATTCCCACCCAGGTTCCTAACATAACTAAAGAAAGCCTTGTGATTATCCTTAGTGTCCTGTGTAATTTTTCTCTCAAAGCTGGCATTAGATGATTTTATGCGTGCCCGTAGTTTTTTGCTAATACTGATCAGAGATGCCTTCCCTTTTTGGGATTTTGCTCTATCATGTAGTAGCTTCCTCCTTCTATTGTATAGTTTGTTTATGGCTGGGGCCCACCAGACAGGATGTCTGCCTTTGGAGGACTGGGTCTTGGTTTTATTTGGGATTGCATGATCCATGCATTCCTGAAGGTGTTCATAGAATGCGTTTATAAAGGATTCTGCGGTCTGGGTCGTATTTTCCACAGGCCCGGGGGCTTTGAAGGATTCCACCTCGGTTTTGAGGAGTGTGAAATTTGCTTTAGAGAAGTTTTTCACTGTGGTTTTCAGGGCAGGGGGTGGAGTCGGGATGTGAATATCCAGTGAGATTAGTTTATGGTCTGATCTTACCAGTGAGGGATACACTTCTGGTCTGGAGCATAGAGTGGTCATACACAACAAAGACTGCCAAGAATGGACAGTCTTTATAGGTGTATGACTGCCTTGTGGATATGCATTCAGGCCTCTAATGTCATATGTGATACACCTTGGGACTCCACAATACCTATGGATATGTGGATACCAAGGGACACATGACATAACATGAGGCTGTATGTACACATTGGTACCCAACATACATGTTGAGGGCTACCACCTGTGTGGTACTGACAGGATAGTATGTATAGTACATGAGGATGACTATGCCATAGTCGGCTTACTGCTATACAGCATGTATCAGACAACAGGTATCTGTCTGTATGATACCCTTGTGTAGGATATGCATCCCATCCAGGGAATGCATTGTAGGCCAATCCATACATTTCCAGATTTGGATGGACATATCCCTAGTGTGTCTGCATGTACCTAAGGGGGCTATATGCCAAACAGGTGTGGTCACAGGAATGGGTGGCGGTCATTACCACTGGTTAGTGTTATAATGTAGCACTGGAAGGATCCAATTGTTACTGGGTTCCCTACTACTGTGTGTCATTTGTCAGGACATCATCCAATGATTGCTTATAGTCATGCTGTTGAGGTTGTGTATACTACCAGACCGCAAATCATTGACAGATATTAACGGTATCACCCACAGCATAGTGTCAACCCATGTCATAAACACGTCTACCCATGTTAGTACATAACTGTAGTAGATTGCATACTGGCCATTGAAAGACACTATGAGATGTTAACAATGTGTATGACAGGGTATGCCACACGTCCGATGTGTCCACTATGCACGTACATGCAGACAGTGCGTACCCACCATGTTCACAGATGTACACTTGCTAATCTGTACTGCACACATCACACACATACTGTCCACTCACTAACACATGCTGGCAACACATTACACTTCAGCCAAGTGGCACATGGATGGACAATACATACTGAGACCTAACTGTGGTGTAAACAATGCTACATTGACAATCAGAGCTTTGATGCCTAATGTCTGCTCAGATATACCTACAAGGATGTTGTTACACTTCCTTGTTGACAACTTGCTATTATTGCTACACTGCTACAGTGTCACCCTGTGCATCAGTACCATGTTAGCCTGTCCCTCCATCAATGATGCAGACGACAGGAGGTGATACAGGTATCATCATATGCACAGGGTGTTATGTTGTTTGACAGAGCCTGACATTGACCCATCCAATTGACATGTCTGCGTGTGTGTGTGTGTGTGTGTGTGTGTGTGTGTGTGTGTGTGTGTGTGTGAGGGACAACAGTACAGCATGGGCCAATGTTGATGTAATGTGTGTGTGTATGTGTGAGCCCTAGTTGTTTGGTTAATGTGTGTGTGTGTGTCTGCATGCACACAGCTCCACCATGTGGCTGACATATATGGTAGTTTGTGGGGCAGCCACAAACTGTACCTGCTAGGCTGTACAGATCACTGTCTCCGGCCACGGACACAGTACCTGTGCCTGGCAGGGGTGCTACGGACAGTATCGGGTACCAACCCTGACTGGGTACTGTCATCAGAGGCAGAGGTATGACGACTGGACCCATGTCCCTGCTGGGACTGGCCAGAGCCACGTGCACGTGGTCTACTGGGACGGTCAATGGACAGGCCAGCCCCAGCATTGCTGGGGCTGGTACTGCCACTACGGGAGTGGCCGTGAACTGTGGGCTGTCCACGACCACTGCCAGCTGTTGCTGTTGCTGGCATGCATCCGCATCGACGTCGCAACCGTCCTGCACAGTCCTGGCTCATGGAAGACATATTGTGGAGGGCATCTAATGTCTCCCCTCAATGTCTATCAACGACCTTGGTGTAAGTCCGTATGGCACCGGCAAGGTCACAGATGCTGTCATTGACAGCGGTGTAATGTGCCCTCTGCGCCCTAAGTCCCTGCCTGGTGTACCGTTCCATACGTGCCTGAGCCTGCATTATAGCCCCGAACATACTGGTCGTCATAAGACCTGTGAGGGCATGCCTGCCAGGGGCAATACGACCAGTGGTGCTCCCCTGAGAACCCCTGGACCTCCGCCTATGTGGTACCATTTCAGGTCTACAGCTATGGCTGCTGTGAGGGGATGCAAGTGCCATGGCTACCACACTCTCCTGGTCAATGCCAACTGTATGCTGTCCCTCGTCTATGACCATTGGTGATGAGGGATGTATTGACAGTATGAGTGTGCGCATAGATGGGGTTGAACACTGTGTACTGTCGACTGGCGGACCAACGACAGACCCTGTCAAATCTTCCTGTGCCAATATACATGTGTCATCATCACCACTATTCATGGCAGTGGCTTCAGGTTGCCTGCTGCTTTCACCAACCCCTAACTCAGCACCTGTGAGAGGAAGACAGGAAACACACTTTACGGTCTGCACATGCACACATGCACACATGTACACATGCACACATGCACACATGGACACATGAACACATGCACACATGAACACATGCACACATGCACACATGGACACATGCACACATGCACACATGCACACATGAACACATGAACACATGCACACATGGACACATGAACACATGCACACATGAACACATGGACACATGGACACATGCACACATGAACACATGCACACATGCGCACATGAACATTAATACACGCCTCACTACAGCACATACACACACACATACCAGCAATCCAACACATGTCTATAGTGGGGGAAGGTGCGTGTCAGTATCACAAGGTAGACAGTCACCACACACGTGTCAGCATGCAGAATATGTGTTGCACAAGACCATGCAGTGCAAGTGTAGACGCCCCTATTAAATGTCAGTATACATGGCTTTGATGCAACTGTAGTTGTTCAGTGATGTGCTACACCCTGGAACACAATGTGTACATGGACACAACATTACTGTGCAGGTATTATCAGCTCTGCAATGCCCTGTACACCATCACTCACAAGTATACATGCCATGGCTGCATGTGTTATCTGTGTGACACATAGATATCCATGTCTGAGTGCAGTGTCTGTGTCCATAGCAGATAATAGTGGGCACGGGTGTAGCACATGCATGCTATGTGCACACACGGGATGTGCGGTGCATGTTGACGTGAAGGAATCCCAATGGTCGACATGGCCAGTGTACAGTGGTTATGGTGAGTGTGGGACATATTGCAGATATGAGGGTGCCAGACATGGCATGGCATACTACACAACTGCAACATTAAACACCACAGATACCCAATGTGTGTCAAGTGACCTATACACCCACTAGCATTCCAGGACATATATGTGACACTTTGTGTGGATGGTGACTGCTGTGCATATTGTGTATACTGGCATATTTAAGCACACAGACAACATGCTATGCATATTGTGTATAGGTGCATATGTTTGCACACACACAACACTGAGGTGCAAAGCAATGACTGCTATGAGTAGTACTGTGGTCACTGTAACTGGATGGGGTGTAGTACCCTGTGCCATCATCAACATGCATCTTTTGGTCACTCACAGCTACTAATGTGTGCAAGACCACCGCCTAGCATGCTGTACCTGAACTGCAGTGCCGTGGCTACGTTCACAATTACACAGCTACCTTGTACATGGGTGTGTGAGGTGCCCAGTAGGGAGCATTGCCTAACATGACTGTGCTATGTGTTGCAGAGTGTTGCATAGCCCCATGATAGGCCTCTACCCCTGAGGTACATCATGTGTATGTGCATGACATGTGGGATACTGAAGTGTGACCTTACAGCGGGTGTGTGGTAATGCCAAATGTAGCATATTTTCATGTACTGCGTATGATAAACGTGTTCTGTTGTGCCCAGCTGTAGCAACTATGCATATCTAATGTGTAGTACAGTGTTGCCACAATTGTGTCTGCTGCACTGTGCATTGCATGTGATTGAGGCAGCTACTGACTTTACTGAGATGATTGATGTCTCACAGCAAACATGCACAGCATGCATTATGCGTAGGTGTGTTACGTGTACATGGCCTACACCTCACCTATGACATGCACATTTCATTACCAATATTAAAGTGTTAACACACTCACCAGCATGTATTGTCTGCCCTGCTGTCACACCAGAGGGACCTAGAAGAATATGACACAGTTTGTCATTGGCCACAACTGTGGCATTGCTACTGTGAGTGTGCTAAACGACAGTGGAACAACAGTCAACAGTCACAGGTGCATGGATACTATTCCAAATATCAGTATTGCACACGTTAGGCAGCACAACGGCTAAACACACAGTACACATCTGACATATGCATATTCTAATAATACAGGTAACGGTAGTCTACAGCTAGGGCGTATTACCTGCATGCTCCATGTCATCCTGATGGGTGGCTCCGGCCTCCATGATGACACATGTGTGATACTGTTGCTGCTGTAGGCCAGTAGCCACCACACATAGGAGCAGCTCCTCCACTCTGGTTAGGAGGGGGATGTATGGCCGCCCCACCACCTGTGGCAAGCTGTTGCCTATGGATATCAGACGCACGCCGCCAGACATGTCTAATTAAATCACTGCAGTGATGGTGTACCTGCTCATATGTCCGGTTATGCATGCCTATGTCATTTACCTGGCGAACAAGGTCTTGCCACAGTGCAGTACAGTCATGCTGGTGCTGGCTGGCCCTGGAAAAAAGCAGGTTATAGTGCTGCACCAGGCTGTTCAGAATTTCCTGCTCCTCCGCAGCTGAATACAATGGATTACGTTGATGAGCCATAACCCTGGAAGACAATTAAATGATATGTGGGAGCATGTCATGTGGCACATTTAACATTATGAAGTACAGATATCACTTAACTGCCATATATAGCATCTATCTGTCTATCAGAGGATACACACAATCAATACCACATATCAGTGCTCAGCCCACAACTGGCTGACAGTGTCTGCAACACTCCATATAACACACCAGTATACACCAGTAGTCAGCACACTGTTTGGGATACAATGCACAACCACGCCCCGGGGGTATATATATCAAGCTAATGCATGAAGAAATATGTCATCCAATGCAATGAATGTTACGTACATTTACAGTATTACCGGTAAACCACTCTAGTCTTTGATGCCATACCCCTACCTAACATATGTGCACGGTTGTTAATATAGCTGGCATACTGTTGAAACAGAGTATACATGCTACTAGGTACACACACATACCCTGTAACACACATGTCATTGCGGGCATGGTACAGGCATCATTAAACACACATCAGACATACATACAACACACAGATGTATGCCGACACAGATGAGCATTACCTGTGTACCTTATAGTACTGTGTGCCCCTACTTACAGATAGCTATGCCTGTGGTATGTAATCTGTGCAGAATACAGGAAACACACAAGACAGTGTTACCAGGGACTGTGAACATACACCACACTGTGCTGTTTAGGCCTACAGCTTCAGGTAGTACAACAGTTCATATGTGAGCTGGAGTCACCAGCAGTACCACTTACTGAGCATACATGTATTGCTTCAGCCTACATTGGGACACCACAGTTGTACACAAGGAACTATGTCACAACATAAGCCATCCTACTATGTCTGCATCCCAATAACTGACACATCTTTCTCTGGCCTCACACATAGGACACAAACTACCATGACAGACACAACCTCACACTAAGCTATCACACCTTTACAAACCTTGCACACAGTCACTGTCACACTCATTCCACCTCACATAGCAGGTATTGCACTGAGTATATGTGTGAGTGCATTGTGTCATAGGTAGGTAATACGCTATTGGCTCTAGGGCCTAGAACAGCCTAGCCATATGCTACCCTGGCCTTTGACACACATGTAATGTGTGTCAAAGGCCAGAGTAGCATATGACACACATGTAATGTGATTTCACTTGCTCCTGTCAACCGGATACACAGAGGTGACTCCCAGGGCATATTACCTATCTCCAAAACAATCATCAGGGGTATGTATGACATCTGCTAATGAGGAGCCTTGTTTGTTCATGCTGGGTGGTTTAATCCAGAGTATGGCATATTTGTGGATAGGAACCTGTACCTCCAGCATGTGCTGTTTAGTGAGGTGACAAGGATTAGGGCCCTAGATCATGTAGCCTGGAGGGATTGTGAGGTGTTGTCATGGTGGTTGGCCGACTGCTATGGGTGTGACATACCTCTGCATGTTCGGCAGTGGTAACCTCTGGGTGGGCGGTATGCAACACACTCTAGCTGTGGTTTGTGAGTCAGTCTGCATAGGGCATGTGTTTGAGGGCAGTATTACTCTTTGTTAGGTATGTCTGTGGCCTTTCCACTTGCTGTAGTTGTCATGTGAGGTACATACCACATGGGGCATTGTGATGAGTAGAGGGGAACACTGACCTATATTTCCCTAGATGACACACCTTTTGTGATGACACTTACCATGTAGACAGATTACATTACTACTGTGGCACTGTGATTATTAAAGGGGAGCCTACTGTCCACCTGTGTCCCGTGTACCCTTCTGACACCATCAGTGTTAGGCAGGCTACCATCTATGTGGCAGTTTCTGCGTAAGGTGTTTTGGAATGGGGTATGGCACTGCAGTATCAACACTGGTGTTCAGTCCATGCCTTGGACAACAGGCACCTGTTGCAGTACATATGACCTTGTGTCTCCCTCACTCTCTCTCATATATATATATATATATATATATATATATATATATATATATATATATATATACACACACACACACACACACACACACACACACACACACACACACACACACACACATATCTATCCGTATCTATCTATATCTATCCATATCTATACATATCCATACATATCCATACATATCTATATATGTCTATATATATCTATATATATCTACATATATCCATATATATCCATATAGATCTATATATATATATATATATATATATATATATATATATATATATATATATATATCCATACATCTCGATATATAACTATATTTATCCATATATATCCATATATATCTAAATATACCCATATATATATATCTATATATCTATACACACACACACACACACACACACATATATATACATGTATATATACACATACATGTAAACATCCATTGCTGTACATATAGCTGCACATATAGGCACATATACTGCCCACCTTTCATGGTGGGGATGTCAATTATGCAACAGTTGTGAGACATATGGTTATGTAATACTATTGCACAATGTTGTGCAGAATGCATTCTGCTGTCCTCAGGCCATATAGCTGTTGCAGCCCTCACTGCCTGTATCTCAGTCCCACAGCATTTAACACCACATGACATATACCGGCACTGCTTGCTTTCTGCAATGCCACACACTACAACCTACATACATATGTGCACATAGCAGCCTTCAACAACATACTTATGTCCAGCCTTCATTAACAGTTGCAGTATGTCCCTTGCCCTATGCAAATGTGCATTTACATATAGATACGGACTGTTGCCACATATGGATGATTCACAGTATGTTGAGTACCCTTCAGACACATCTTTCGGATGTCAGCAAATACATATCTGTTACATACCTTACCTTTGTATTCCTCACCTCCGTCTGTTGTAGGTGTTGTTTTTTTATTTTTTTATTTATTTATTTTTTTTGGTTTTGTTTCCTCTGTGTGTTGCTGTTTGTTTTCAGCGTCTGTCTCCTTCTGTCTGTTTGTGTCTGTCTGTCTCTGTCTGTCTCTCGCTCATACTCTCTCTCTCTCACCCAGTTGTTGCAATGATATTATTGCATGTGTGGACAGCAGATACAGGCTGCTTTTCTAGGTATCTGCACATGTGCATGTGATGGCCTGTGCACCAATTGGTGCCCACCATTTAGTAATTGCATGCAGCCTGCTGTGTGGCAATTGCAGTTCTCACTGTGATTTCAGGACACTGCTATAAAATGATAGGTTAGGTAGGCGTAGCCCTTTCAGTTTTGCATGGTGGGGACCATGCTTGTTTGCTGTGGACACTGTTGTCTCAGTCAGAAGGTTGGTATATGTCTCATATCTGAAGCTGGGTTGTAGCCAGTGAAATGCATGTTGTACTGAAACCTAACTGTTGCTTCTTCCAGTACACTCTTCTCAGTGTGTAGGTTTACTCACACCTAATGCTAACACTGGATACATGGGAGTATGTACTTTCTTTTCGAATTAGAGAATTAACTGGCATACAACAGTAGTTATTGCAATGTATTTCTATGGCTTTCCTATTTTCCCTTTACATTCACTCATTGTAATGCATGTTATATTTCTTTCAGCACCAAGTTATTGTATATCTGCTGTGGTGTAGTGGTACTTCATGCGGACTGGTGAGTCCAAGGTCCCGGGTTCAAGACTGACAAGGTTTTTTATTTTGCTGATGAGCAGTACAAGGGCCTTGTCATACAGAGTGACTAAGGCACTTTTAAGCTGTTGTAAGTGGATTTGCGCGGGTTTGCGTGACGCTTAGCGACGCTAAGCTAAGCTTATCTTATTTTATTTTAGCAATACTAAGCCAAGCTTGGCTTAGCTTATCATATCTTAGCAATGCTAAGCTAAGCACACACATGCGCACACTGGTGCAAACCCGCTTACTACTGTTTACAAGTGCTCACTCCCGCTAACCCCTGCGCTCATTTCTTTGACAGGAAAGTAAATGGGGAGATAAAAATGTGGTGATAAAGGGTGCACAAAGATGGGAAGACAGTAGGGAAACCAGCTCGGGATGTACAGGATGGGTGTGGAGAGGGTCCATAGCTGCCCATTTCTTTACCAGCAACAGCTGTGCATATGCAATACATTAGGAGGGATATTTGAAACCTTCCACCCCTGAGAGAGGGGTGAGGACAACTAAGTATGTTGTACTACCAATTATGAATCTCAGGCACATGCACTGTTTGTGAACTGCTACACTGTCATTAGTACGTTACTCACTTCTGAACAGTTTGTGGTTTGTTTGTGCTGACATTAGCACAGTCTGCTCAGGACAACTGGACATATTTCACTATTGTGTATGCCTACCTACACCCTTAGTTGTGCCTGACTACACGGGTATATAGTACCTTTGGGTAGGGGTGCAGAGTGCATTATTTATTATAGTGTGATGTTTATCTTACTGAACATGCAGAGTTGCTGTGTACCTGTAAGTCTATAAAGGCTAGTAGTCTGTCTGAGTAGCTCCCACTTGTGGACATATCCAGATGGTAAACAGAAGTCAGCCTAGTATTCTTTGACTGTGCACCACAGCAGTCTTTTCAGCACCTGAACAATGGCATTGTCACAGGTGGTTGCTAGCAGTACATGGCTACATCCTTTGATATTTCTGTGTTGTACTTCTACATAAGGGCATGCTTGCGGGATTAATTCTACAGCTATTTGCAGAGTGTGTAACAGCAGACAAGCTGATATGCCTGTGTGTGTCTGAATCTTCCAGGCCTCAGATACTCTCAGGTATATATTTGAACAGCCTCAGGGAAAGGTACATATAACTGGGATACACCTGTGATATATTTCAGACATTTTGCAGTTCAGACTTTGGGGGATTCAGAGCATATGTATTACTACACCTTTTCTGACGTGCAAGCAGTGTCTACTCTCACTTATTGACATTTGTCATTAAGTGAGATTCCCCACCTTTCTGCCTACTGTTAGTACATTACACAGGGAGTCAGAGGGGCACAGCTAACATTTGTTTACAAATCAGGGTCATCACTGTAGATCAGTCACTGTTGGGAGTTCTGGCCTGTGACCTATGCAAATATGCCAGTGTTTATCCTGCTCTGATACTGTGTGGGGTTTGTAAGGTGCTACTGTAACATTATTCCCTACTAGCATGGCTGATCCTCTTTTCACAGTCATGTCATGCAATTCCACAACACCTGCTGGTAATTACCCACCGAACAAGATTTGTGTTATGCCATTCCCATTTTCCCTTTACATTCACTCATGGTAATGCATGATATATTGCTTTCAGCACTAAGTTATTGTATATCTGCTGTGGTGTAGTGGTACCTTATGCAGACTGGTGAGTCCAAGGTCCCGGGTTCGAGACTGGCAAGTTTTTTTATTTTGCTGCTGAGCAGTACAAGGGCCTTGTCATACAGAGTGACTAAGGCACTTTTAAGCAGTTGTAAGTGGGTTTGCGTGGGTTTGCGCGATGCTTAGCAATGCTTAGCTAAGCACACACAAGCTCACACTCGCACACCCCTGCTAACTACTGCTTAAAAGTGATTACTCCCGCTAACCCCCGTGCTAATTTCTTTTAAAGAAAAGAAAATGGGGAGATAGGAAAGTGGTGAAAAAGGGGGCACAAAGAGGGAAACACAGCAGGGAAACCAGCTCGGGATGTGCAGGATGGGTGTAGGGAAGGTCCATAGCTGCCCATTTCTTTACCAGCAACAGCTGTGCATATGTTTGAAATTTGGTGTGAAATTTGAAATCTTCCACCCCTGAGAGAGGGGTGAGGACAACAAAATATGTTGTACTGCCAATTAGAATTATTAGTTTACATGTCCAGTGGACATGTGTGCGAATTGAGCAGCTATGTATGGGGCGTAATTTTTTTGTGGGAACAGATTGCCCTTTTTTGTTATTTTTTTTTTCAGGTGAGAGTGGAATGTGAGGTAGAGGAATTAGGTATATTTGGGGAGGTAGGTTGGGGAGGTAAACAGACAAGATAAACAAGATGCATACAGGGGTGGAGTTTGACACATGGGGTGGATGAACACAATTGACTGGGAAGGATGTTTGGAAATCGCAAGCCCATGAGCCCACAGATGGTAACAGTGGAACTGAGATCTCCACCCATGGGCAGTCACCAATGCACCTTCACAGCCCCGAGGGTGGCTGTGCTGAGGGCTGCGTAGGATGGCCAGGCTCTCCCGAGAGATGCGCCACTCTCGCCTCGAGCTGGCATAGGGGATCAGTGACTGAACGCTGAAATCTCCCTACGCACCACAGCCTGGACCCTAGCAAGGGTGACAGGTGGCCCTCCTCCACCCACGCTTGCACGGGGGGACTTGTCCCATCCCCTGCAGCGCTTCCACCTGAAGGTGGCACAGGACCAATGGAGAAGGGGAGCCCTGGCTGGGCACCAGAGCCGCTGGTGCCAGGTGCACTCGCCAACTGAGTAGGGACAGATGGGTCCACTGGGACCGGCCTTCCCATACGTTTTGTGATTAGGTGTGTTTAATTACAACATAAACAACAGCATTCCAGATTAGTTGTAACAGCATGCAGTAATATTCCCATTAACCCAACACACCAAGGTCCCAACAGTTGAACAGCAAGCATAACACATGCATATATTGAACGACAGTGGATATTCCAACACCATGCAGGGATGTTTGGTAGCAACAGGTCACCATGAACGTGGTGTTTGAACAGGGCACATGCATCAACATCAATGCAAATATTTATAAAACAATAGGACATATGTCCCAACAAATATTTAAGATTACACATACCTATTGAGGTGTGGAATTGCATGGTTTATGCACATACGGTAGGGTGTAGAAAAAGCCTCGGTTAACATCTTATAATGACCTTTTAGTCTACACTACATTCCCAGTGACTGCAAGTGTATATCCCCTACCTGTATTATTACACTTGCCACCATACATTAGATTGTGTCATGGGTTTGGCTAGTTCAATATATGCCTGACCTATATCTGACATACTAAGTGTCCAGGATGCAGATGTTACTGCTACATATTTCTTGTTTGCATTTATATTTCTTTATCTACATATCTGGGATATTTTCACATGACATTTTCACTTCAATTTGTACAGAACCCTTCTTGACACACACTTACATTTCTGGTGAATAATTACATGCTACACGTGTGCCAGGTTTACTTATTCATGCCAGCCAGTAACTGACTATTGTGGACTGTATATATGTTTCACAGCTACTAGCACTTCCATCACCCACTTTATATGGGACTGCATAACTCTGGGTTGCCAGCACATTTTCAAACAGTACTGTTTGTATAATGCAAGGGTACAACAACATTTCAGACTCTGTGACATAGACACACTCTGGGTTTTAGACCTTTATTAATGACATTGCACACTTTTCCACAGGCTCACTCCTTTATTTGTTTTAACGGTGTTTATGGTAGACATGTTCAAGACATATTATACCTTTATTAATAGGTTAGAACAATCTTTTTTCAGGCTCACTCACTTATGTTATATGACAGTGTCTGCAGAGATATTATTCCAGAGATATGTTACCTTTCTTAATGGGTTACTACACTCTTTTTCTGCCTCTCTGACGTTTTTATCTGACAGTACATGCAGAGGACTTATTCAGGCAATTCTATGGCTGTTTTATTGGACTACAGCACTTTCTTTCATGCTCTCTCCCATATTTTATATAACAATACATGCAGAATAATCACTAACCTGCCTGGTGGCGCAGCCTTAGCAGCCTATCAGCATAGGCTTGCTGATTCGTAGCACGGTCATCTGCAGCTGTAAAGTAAATGAAGGGATATTGAGACATATCTACCCATTATACATACTCCATTATCAATTCTTACATACTGCATTCCATGGCTACATACTCAGTTGTGGGGCATTCTGAGTCCCATGGGCCTCCTGTATCCACTGGTTCAGGCGGTCCTGCTTTCGTCTCTTCAGGTCTGCATGGTGGTGACGGACCTGCTCACCAGTCCGAGGAATGCCTGTGGCACTGGTGAGGTCATGAGCTAACCGGTTCCAAGCCTCTGCCTTGTACTCCGTCCCTTGGAACTGGCCCTGCAGGAGTCTTGACTCGTGACGGTGGACAAGGAGCCAAACCACGTATTTGGACTCCACGATGCCCCAATGTTGCGCTTGGAAGCATGAACCCTCTCCTGCACCTACCATTCTGACTACAAATGTGAGCTACAATCAGTTATGGTGAGTATTCCCGCCTATGGGGCTTAAATATGCAGCATTTCCCGCACTTTTTTGTGATTGGCCGTTTTGTAAAATTCTCGGCTGACTGCAGGCCTGCTTAGTAATGGTTAAACTACCATTCGTAAGTTTATGAATGTTAATAGTGGCTGCTTCTCCTATGTTGTCATGGCTTAGTGGTTCTGTATTTGATTATGATGCACAGGGTCCTGGGTTCTTACCTTGTCCTTCTTTTATTTTAATACTGTCTAGACAGGCTAGGGGGGTATGGCTGCGTTTAAGCAGCTTAGCTCTACATTGCTCCACGGTGCCCTACGGTGCCCTGGTTGGTGCGGCGCACACGTCCGTGCAAAGACATTGCGCTGGGTAAAGCGCTTTTAAACTTTGGGCAACTCTATTGCACTGGGTAAAGTGCTATTACACTATGGGCAACTCTGTTTAGCTGGGTAAAGTGCTATTAAACTATGGGCAACTCTGTTTAGCTGGGTAAAGTGTTGCTTAACAGCAGGCTATTATATATCTGGGTCCTTTAAAAATATATATTTTGTTCACTGATACATTGGCCATGTCACTGCTTTTAATAAAATTTTAATCATATATGTCTGGTATTATTTCAAATACTGATTTAAAACATAAATAAGAAGGGGAGTGGTGGAACTCGAACCGCGAATGCCTTCTCTTTGTGCATACACTCTACCATTACGCTATTGCAATTTGGTGCGATTTGCATAAACATTCTTTCTTATGCTCTTCCATGTCAGAATTGCTAACTCTAGCTAAGCAATGGGCACACCCGCACACACATGCGCAAATACGGGCAGCTATATCGTGGATTTAAAAAATATATATAATTATTTACTTTATATAAGTGTGATGGGGGTTTACAGTGTCAGGGAGTATGTTGTTGGGTGCAAGTACATTTGAGTGAACTCGCTCTTGTGTGTTGACATTATGCTTTTTAAAACCTTGCAGGGGCATGCACATTTAGACTGCTCGGCAGTCGGTGACGCCCCCTGCTTTCCTACTCAGTCCGTGTAAGAGTTACAGTTGAGTCAGCATGCCCTCATGAATATTCATGGCACGCTGACGTCAAACCATTCATCTGCAGCCTCTGAGTAAGACTTATTAAGTCTTACACGGAGGATTAGTGAATCCGGGGGTATATCTTTTTGAGAAACCGAACATGTACATGACATTTTAAAATCTGAACTGTAAATTGTAATATGTTCTTTTAGAGTTTTCGTTTTGGTAATTCAGTTAAATGTAATTTTAGTGCTACAGTTTCAAATGTAATCTTAGATGTGATGGGGAGCATTTCTTTTATGATTAAGAAAAAAGTGAGAGATGACTGATTTGTGTGAGGAAGCAATGCATGACAAACTTTCGTCTAAAAGTTAATTATACATAGGAAATCATCATGGGTAAAGTTTTTAAGTGTACACTGACAATGATTCCTTTGTTTTAGGAGAATTTTCTAATTTTCATTTTTGTACAATTGTGGAGTTGGTGTATATAATGTTGGGAATGTGGGAGGCTTAACCCCCCAGCACACACATATGAGAGATGCAGAGATTTTGCCCTTTTTTAATTTTGGGCATCTGTAGTCAGCATTGTTTTTTCCTGCTATCTTGTAAGTTTTAGTTTCATAGTGGGACACTGCATAACCAGTGTGTGGGTTCCTTATTTCATGTAGGAGGTCTTTATTATTGAACTGGATGGATTGCAGGCTATATGTGATGATAAAAAAACAGCAGTTTGGACCAAATATGACCAAATTATTTCATTTTAAACTGTGAAATGTAATACCATGTTGCTATTCTGCTGTTTTTAAATTCATTTATTAGGATTATAGAGCTACAATGAGTACAAGCCAGAGCAGTGCCAAACTGTTTTAGCAGAGTAAAAATGTTGGCATGATGAATTTGCTGTTCCAATGAATGGACATTACAGCTGTTTGTTACATAATATGACATTGGAACATATACCAACTGAATGTCTGTTACAATGCTTTTATCTGTTAAAAGATTAATTTTGTTTTTTTTTTGGAGATCTTCCTAAGATATGTTGTTTTCAAGTAATCACAATAGAAGTTTCATGATTGTATCTTTTAGTGCTGTGTAGAATTTGTTTTTCAAAGGCTAAATGAATAGAGAGGGGTTAGGTTTTTATTAGGTTTTAGAAGGGGCCATTTCATGACAAGAAGAGGAGGACTGGGTCCCGGGTGAGTAAAACTGGAGCCACTGTCCAGGCAAGCCTATTTCATACCAGTTTGAGTAAAACATGCAGTGTGCCGTTACAGCTCTTCTTGCTTAATTCATTATGTGGGAAGACAGAAGAGGCCTTGTTGGATTATTACACGTTATTATTGTCTGGAGTCTAAATTCTGACACTGGGAATATGTAAATATTATAATATCGGTAAACTGCTTAGTTTTGCTAGTGTTTGTAGGATTCTCATGGTTTGCTTTCCAGGATGTGCATTTGGCCACAGTAAGAGGTAGGACAATTAAATGCTTTTTGAAGGTGTATTGGGGGCAAGATTGGCTGCTGTAAGATTAGTGATTTAGAAAGTATATCGAAAATGAAAAGTCACTTAGGTGGGAATATTTCTTACTCAAACACCTGTCTGAGGATTATCATAGGTAGGCTGCAGCTGAGAAATAAAAGAAAAGTTAAAAGTAACAGATACACAACACTGGGCCATTAACTCAGCAACACACAACTGGATTTATATATTCATATATGATCTGAGGCCATGGAGCCCCATGACCATTCTCAGCTCACAGTACCCTTCCTCAGGCTACATGTCCTTTCTCCAGGTGGGCCATATCAGTCAGCTTTGGAGTACATTTGTGGATACCCTTACAGTAACCTAGTTTGTGTCTAAAGGAATATAAGGCATCACATTGCCTAACATACAGATAAAGTTTATTCCAGAGGTTTGGGAGGCAGTGGGCTATAAACAAGTTCTTACTCTATGTTTCATTTATCCCTTGGTTAAGATTTAGGTCCCTAGTTATAGTATTGGTTGCCGGGGGGCAAGGTGGGTTTAACACACCATATATCTCTCTGTCAGTGAGTAGAAGGTATGGCTGGGGGTTTAAGTGGATGGCCTTGAATGGTTAGATGCAGATGGAGAACAGAGCATTGTAGAAGTCAAAGCTCTGGGTTCAAAAGATTTAAAAGTATCTTTAACTGCCATGGGGAAGAAGCATCTGGTTAGGTTTACAGCAAGTTTATGCTATTGGTCTTTGTCTACTTGATATCAGTAATCATTAACAAAGAGCTCAGTTAAGCACTTCCTTTGTTGGCTCTCTTCTTAAAGTAAAGGAAAGTCCGAGACTTCTTCTTTCGGCTTTTCCCGGTTAGGGGTCACCACAGCGGAACTCTGGTCTGCTAATGATTGGCAGTTGATTTTTATGGTACCGAGGTGCCAGCCCAATGCCCAACCTTCAACAAAGGCACACCCATTCACGCATATCTTTTGAACGCCACTCAATCGTGGGGAGGACATGCAGACTCCAGCTGTTGACATAAATTAGGTAGTCAGGCTGGTAAGGGCTTACCCATGATATAGGAGATATGTAAAGGTGATGCAGGTGGGAGGGACAAGGGTAGCTTCAGAGGGTCAAGTGACCCATTTCTCTTTTGTGTGAGTGGCCGGTAAGCCAGCTGACACACTATCCTATTAAGGTAAATTTGTTATGGGTATACTTGTAATATTACCTTGATAGGAAGGTAGCAGTGGACACATTACCAGGTTTATCTAAGATGTTTACTATTCAGTCACTGGTAGGGTGTTATGAATGTCTATGTATTGATCTGTAATTAGTTAGAAGCAAGTAGGTGATTGCTGAAGCAATACTGGACAAAGAGGTACAGGAAGGTTGAATGATGGGTCATGTGGTTTCCCTGCCTATTATAAGTTATAGAGTCTCTCCTCTGGGCTTATTCCCAAAGAACAGACTGGAAGAATATTGGTTAATTCATTATCTTTTGTAGTTTAAAATGACTCATGCTTATTAGATGACTAATCGCTATGGACATTTAGCAAAATGTTTTTTGTTGTATGGCTTTATTCAGCGCATTCTTATATGTAATGCATATTCTAGTGGGTTATAATAGTTGAGTCTTAATTTTAAAATATACATTTTTTGCCTTTGGTAAGAATATGAAATTCTTAGAAGGCACAATATCAGGCTTTAGTATTCTGATCCTGTAGTGTCTGACCGTACTATTCTGTTAACATAAAACAAGCATGGTTCCCTCCTGACTGATTTGGATCTGTTCCAAGGGCCAAGTGTGAATTGTGTTCCAAAATGTTCACAGGAAGGTTTTATAATGCACTGTACAATTCAACATTAAAGTATGTAGGTCAGCAAGCATGCAGTTTACCTTATTTCTCCTTTGATTTTGCCTGTTAAGACCATAGCAGTTCTTTAGTTTAGTGTCACTCTAAACTTAATTTATTACAGTTTGACTCATAATCTATCCGTACAGAGTATCAAAGGATTTAAACTGGATTTTGCAGAAAACAAGTTTACAGGACAAAATACACAAATAATAACAAAACGCAGAATATATAATATTTATGATGAAGTCACTAACTTAGAACAGTTAAACAAAACTAGCTTTGCTGTGTCAAAATAAAAAAAAAATGTTCTTACTTAGGAGTATAAATTACTAGGTTGCAGTGTGTTTTAAAAGCACGTGTAAGAGCTGGCTCTAAAATTCTGCATTACCACTTCCCTACATTTTTTTCCAAACAGTTCATAGGTTCATAGGTGGGTACTAGGCTATTTGCCCGAGGGCATTTATAAGCTTAGCCAGAGTGCGTCGGCATTCGCCACCCCATTGATTAATTAACTGAGCCTCTGTCAAGCAGAGGCAATGAAGTGATTCCCAGGGGTGTATTTTCTGTTACCCATCCACTCGTCAAGGTTTCTCTTGAAGAGTGTTAGTGAGGGGCTCTGCCTAATGTAGTTAGGAATTTTGTTCCAAAGCATGGGGAGTCTCTGTGATAGGAATCTATCCCTCCAGCGTGTTCTATTTATTGCTGTGGTGAGGTTTAGCTCACTAGAGCGTGTGGCTTGCAATGACTTGGATTTCTTTAGGTGGAGCATGTCCATCAATTCTGAGTTTGACATGGCTTTGTAAGTCAGGCAGAGATCACCTCTGAGTAAGCGATATGCCACTGAGTATAGCCAGAGTTTTTTCTGTCGGGCTGCATAGGACCTATGTTTGAGGCCAGTAATCCTCCTGGTGAGGTACTTTTGTGGTCTTTCCAGCTGTTGTAAGTGTCTTGTGAGGTACATCCCAAATGGGGCATTGTACTCTATGATGGGTCTGATGAGTGACAAGTAGAAGGGCACTATAACCTCTTTATTTCTAGATGCAAACCCTTTAGTAATTAGATGGGCCACATAGAAGGGTTTCCTAACTACTTTGGCAATATGATTGTCAAAGGAGTGATTACTATCTACCTGGGTCCCCAGATCTCTTATTACCTTTTATGTATTATGGGGGTTGCCACCTATGTGGTATTTCATGGGTGTTTTGTTTTTCCCAAACGGGATGACTATGCATTTTTTGGCATTTAGCTTGAGGCCATGACTTTGACACCAGGTGTCCGTCTCAGTAAGGCCCTTTTGGAGGATGTCCATGTCAGCTGGAGAGTCAATTATGGCTCCCAGTTTGCAGTCATCAGCGAACATGGGTAGCCATAGTCCTCCTGTGTTTGCCTGTACTTCTGAGAAGTATATGACGAACAGTAGGGGTCCCATGACCGAGCCTTGCAGGACACCACTTGTGACTGGTTTAGAGTTGGACCCGGAGCCCATTATTCTTACTGTGTGAGTTTTGTCTGTAAGCCAGTTGGCAACCCATCTCGTGACATAGGCGTTCATGTTCAGGCTGGTGAGATTTTTGTAATACCCGAGTGGGGAATGGTGTTAAAAACCTTGGCGAGGTCAAGGTAGGCTGTGTGAACCACCTTTCCCTCATCTATGGCCTTGGTGACTGTCTCAAAGAAGTCAATCAGGTTTAGTAGGCATGATCTGCCCTTAACAAAGCCGAACTGGGTCGGGTCAAGTGTTTGGAGGTTCCCAATGTCTTTGTTAATGATTTCCATGATGATGCGCTCCATAGCCTTGTAGACCAGGCTAGTCAGGCTTATGGGGCAATAGTTACTAGGGTCAGTTGTGGCCCCTCCTTTGTGGAATGGAATAACCATTGCTGTGTGCCGTTCTATGGGCACGTACCCTGTGGAGAGGCTGAGCGTGTTTAGGTGGGGGGGTTAGTTCATTCTGCAGTTCGTGCAAGACACAGCCTGGTACACCATCTGGCCCCATTGATGCTGTGTTTTTGGTTTTTGAAAGGGCTGTTTTCACCTGTGAGTCTGTGATTTCTGGGACACTACACTTTTCTGGTATTGTTGTGGGCCCTTTTGGGGGTGAGAGGGGGGTGAAGTTTGCACCGAATCTATCTGCCAGGATGTTGGCAATATCAGTAGGTTTAGTATATTTTGTGCTATTTTGCACTAGCTCAGTGCATATCTGTGAGTCGCTTCTTTGATTCTTAACATAGCCAAAGAAGGCCTTGTGGTTATCTTTTGAATCCTTGGCTATTTTTCTTTCAAAGTTAGCCTTGGATGATTTTATGAGGGACCTTAGTTTCTTACTGATACTGATCATGTATATCTTTCTTTCTTGGGATTTGCTTTTTTTCTGAACTAGTTTCCTCCTTCTATTGTATAGCCTGTTTATGGCAGGGGTCCACCAGACTGGTTTCCTTCTCTTAGAGGAGTGAGTTTTGGTTTTGCTAGGGATGGCATGATCCATGCATCCTTGTAGGTGCTCATAGAGTGCATTTGTAAAGGTTTATGCATCTTGGGCAGCGTTATCCTTTAGCGTGGGGTCTGTGAAACTTACCGCCCCTGTCTTAAGTAAGGCGAAGTTTGCTTTAGAAAAGTTTTTTACTGTGGTTTCCTTAGTTGGGGGTAGTGGTGCGGTGTGGACATCCAGAGTGATTAGTTTATGGTCTGATCTAACCAGTGATGGGTTGACCTCTGGTGTGGAACACCTGTCACCCATGTTGGTGATGACCAGGTCCAATATGTTTTCACCTCTGGTAGGGGATTTTACCAGCTGATCCGGTGCATTTGAGTTGATGAATTCCAGGAAGCGCTGGGCCTGGGAGTTTGTACTCGAGTAGTTTTCCAAGTTAATGGTAGGGAATTGAAATCACCCAATATCAGGGTGTTCGGTAGGACCTACATGTTTTCCAGTGTCTGCAGAAAGGCGGAGTGGTGGTCCTGGGTCATGGAGGGTGATCTGTAGCAGGCCACAATTTGCATTGCAGATTTGCCTGATGGTTGTTGCACATGGATGATCTCAGAAGTATCATGCTGCGCCACTAACCTGGAGGTGTAGGTATCCTTGATGAATATGGATACACCCCCTCCTTTTGTGTTTCGGTCCATGTTATGTGGCTGAAACGTGTAGTATAAGTTGTAGCCCGGTAGTGCAGGGGTGGTCTCTGGAGCCTTGAACCAGGTTTCAGTTACTGCACAGATGTCGACGTTCTCCATACTGAGGAGTGCTTCGAGCGTGTGCATTTTGAGATTTAGACTCCTGGCATTGAGTAGCATAACCTATAGTTTTTTTGTTAATTGTGCTGTTTATGGAGGTGAATTTGACTTTTGAGCCTTGCCTAAAAAAGGCACTATGGGGTCAGTAAGAGCTTTGGCCAGTATTTGAAAGCCTAGGGGTGACAGGTGCAAGCTGTTTCTTGCGAAGCAATGCGGCTTGTCGAGCATGTCATTCCAGGCTGACAGACACTGGATCCCCTTTGAATGACACCAGAAGCTTAGCCAATTGTTGAAATTGATCATGTTTTCTTTATACTGAGGTATCAATCTTGGTGAGGGCAGGATGCTACTCAGGGTCAGGGTCATACCTGCCTGGGCTACATGATCAGAGAGCTCTTCCATGTCTCTTTTCATGTAGTCCAGGGAGGTACATCTCAGGTCATTCACACCAACATGAACAATGACAGAGTCATATTTGCACTTGTTCTAGAGTGACCTGAGTGCTTGTGTTATGTGGTGGATTCTGGCTCCCGACAGGCAGCTAACAGTAACCTTCTCTTTGTCCAGCCTAGTGAGTGGGACGTCAGTGTGCCTGACAATAGAGTCACCTATTACTAGTGTGTTAGGTATGTTATTTCACCTTAAGGGCTGTGATTGTGTGGCACACTGATTTTGTGTTTTATGTGTTGTCTGGTTTGTGATGGGAGGTGCAGGTTTTTTGGGTGTCTGCTTTGGAGGTCTCTGATGCTTTTGCAGGTTTTTATTTAGAGCATCCGAGTATGATTTTGTGTATTTATGTGTATTTTTTGCCAGTGCTGGTTTAGTAGGTCTATGTGTAGCTGGAGGTGTGGTGCAAGTGTTAACCTTCTCCTCTTGACTGTCTGTTCCAGTCTTGGGTGGAGAGAGTTTAGCCTCCAGTTTGGCTGTATAATTGAATCTCTCGTATATGTTAGTGTTTTGTGGTAGGAGGAGAGGGTTGTCTGTGAACATGAGGCAGTTGTAACATTGCCTCAGGATACCGAGATTCACCAGCTGGACTGGAGAATACACCTGAAATTGCCCTTTAGTTATGCCTGAATAGTAGGGTGAGCTGCTTAGTTGTTTGGTTGGTGAGGGGTGAATAAAGAGCCTTGCCCTGCTGGGCAATCAAGTGTCAGCGTATATTAGTGTTTGCTATTAGGTCTGAGCAAGTGCTGGACTGTAGGATGCTTTTTGAGTGCTTAAGTTGAGAGTTAGACTAGTTTCAAGGGAAAAACTGAAGAGGAGACTTACTGGAGCTGGGAATAATTTAACCCTAGCTAACCAGCGCTGTCCGGCACACAAAACCGCTCAGACACATTTTTATAGCAGGGAAATGAAAGAGATAGAAATTAGCCCAAAATGACCAGTAAACTACTAACTTCTGGGCTGGAACCACTCCTCCAGGGACAGATAGGCTGCTCAAAGCTCCCCTCTCTCATAGGTGAACAGAGAAACTTCCTTCTATCCAAGTAAGGTATGGACAACTCAGAAACTTGTAACACAGCCCTGAATTCAGCACTAGCCTGAAAACTGGACTATACTAACTTAGAAAGGTGGCAAACAAGGAATTTTTTTTTTTTTTTGAAAAGATAAGGCAAAAAGAGTAAAAAAAAAGTAAACTTAAAACAGCTTTAAACTACTACAAACAATCAGAAAAGGCTATCACACTTTAGTGTGCAGCCTACAACAGTTAAACAAATTATTTAAACAAAAAATGACGTTTTAAAAGTGCAGGCAGTCAAATAAGTACAGTATGTGAAAAAAAGCTTTTAAATCACAATAAATGCTGGAAAATCGGTGTTTAGGTGGAAAACAGTTAAGTACAGCAAGAAAATACAGAAAAATGATACTTAATCACTCCAAAGTCTCTCTTCTAAGCTAGAAGGCTTGTATCAGTTTAAGGCTTTCTAGTGCTTCTCAGCAAGTTAGTTACAGGAAAGATGGGAAACAAGCGCAGATGTGGTCTTTTAAACCAAGTTGAAAGACATGGACAAACTGCCCAAATGGTCAATAAACTACACTTTCTGGGCCAAGAACCACTCCTCTTGTGGTAGACAGGCTACCTAGTGCTTACCACTCCCACTGAAAAGCTAGAAGGCTTTCCTCCAACACAGAAAGCCTTGCGGGGTGCAGAAGCTTACCAACAGTCCTGGATACAGCAACTCTGTATCTGGACTAGGCTAGTTACAGGAAAGGTGAGAAACAAGCACAAGTGCGGCTTTTAAGCCAGAAAGTTGAAAGAGATGGAAAAAAAACTGCCCAAATGGCCAATAGCTACAATTTCTGGGCCAGGAACCACTTCTCTTGTGGTAGATAGGATACCTAATGCTTACCACTCCCACTGATAAGCTAGAAGGCTTCCCTCCAACACAGAAAGGTTTGGGGGCTCAGAAGCTTACAAAGAGTCCTGGATACAGCAAATCTGTACCTGGACGAGAGTAGTTACAGGAAAGGCAGGGAACAAGTGCAAACACAGGCTTTTAAGTCAGCAAGTTGAAAGAGATGGACAACTGCCCAAACAGCCAATAAACTATAATTTCTGGACCACAACTCACTCTTCCCATGGAAGATAGGCTACCTAGTCCTTACCACTCCCACTGATAAGCTAGAAGGCTTCCCTCCAACACAGAAAGGCAGCTTGGGGGGCTCAGAAGCTTACCAAC